>NC_057399.1:13226291-13303110 GCF_019320065.1 Cervus canadensis
AGTACTAGAGAAGCCATAGCTTTAACGGCACGGACTTTTGTCTGCAAAGTAACATCTCTGACTTTTATTAATAACCCGCTGTCTAGGTTGACTGTAGCTTTCCTTCCAAGGAGCAAACATCTTTTGCTTTCATGGCTGCAGTTTCCATCCACAGTGATTTTGGAGCCCCTCAAAAAAAGATCCGTTACGGCTTCCATTTTTTCTCCTTCTAATTGGAGAACAATAAACAGTTTGGACCACAAAGTCCTCATAATTCTAATTCTGCACTGTATTGCTTTAAACATAAAAGCTGCCATTTACCACCCCCCCCCCCCCGAAAGCCCTTTGTCAATCGAAACTTAGTTACATTGGGAAAAAAATAAGAGTTAACAAAATAGTTCCTTAAAAATTAAATCTCCATATGTATCTGTTTCCCAGCCTGTCTCACAATCGTCTGGACAATGACAGATCATGATAAATTAGCTATTTATCTTTGAACTACGGGCAATACACATCAAGTTTAGCCAATATGGCATTACAAATTTCTTCATCATTTCATCAAGTGATCAACACATTCTTCACTTTTAATTCTCCCTCAGTTTCATCAGAGATGGACCTGGGTAGCATAATTATGATTTGGGTTATGTGTACATCTAAAATAATAAATAATATGTTTGGATGTGGAGTCAGGTCCTTTGAGTGGATCCAGATAACTAAAATCTCTTTCACCTTTTGGGACATGCTCCCAACAAGTATGATAGTAAAGCTTCACTTTGTGTTTCTTGGAGAAGATGAAATGTATTTATAATAGTTATCACAATTCTCTCTCCCAGCATCTAGGCTGCCTAAGAGCTCATCACGTGTTTTACCACATCAAGCATACAGCCAGATGATCTACAGTCTTATAACAAAGGCAGCATGCTCGCTTCATGCCCTTTTACGTAAACTAGGGATCAACAGCCATGACATACATATATATGTTTATGTTTCAATTTGGGTCCAAAAGGACCATCATCGAATTCCCATATTATTAATCCCCCAAAGAAATTCCAATGAGAAAACGGTACCAATGGAAGGACACTGGCTGCTATGATACAGATAGGGACACAGAGCGAACTCACTGTAGCTGAAACCATAAGGATGCTCAGAAAAACCCACATCCAACTAAGAATTGCCTTTCCTCATAACTCTCTCAGCCCTTTTCAAGGACAAACTTCCTTCCCTGGAGCCAATCAGTTTACCCCAAAACAAAGCATCTGCAGGTTTTTTTCCTATAAACCTCGCCTTCATCTCTGTCCAAGGAGACAATCCGTGCAAAGACTACCTTCTCCAAATACTGCACTCTCACTAAATGTCTCTGCACACGCTCTGATTCTCTAATGATATCCCTAGTGTAAGAGCATAAAGACCACTTTGGAGCAGAATTGATTCTCCCACTAGTGAAACACTTCACTGTTCTACTTCACCAACTCTTGCAAACAGTCCTCAAAGTACACGACTGGATGTTCTGGCAGAAAAATCCCTGGTTACAAGAGGCAGCTGGGCCTAATGATATAATCAAACCAATTTCACCAAACTCAAGGGCATACAAGGAGGCTGCAGGGACCACAAAGAGGCGTCTGAGGCTGGTTCACCATCCATTTGAAAATACTGATAACTGATAACATTTTGACCCATCCACAGGTGTTAAATGCCTATAGTTACGACCCATAGATCTTGCTAAAGGCTCCTACTCTACCCAGATTCACAGTCCAGATTTAGTTCAGCCTGTAACTCTAAAGGATCTCACTAGTTTCTCAAAACTGCTCACCTCTCAGAGAACACAAATTTCTCACCAGAAGTCTTAGGTGACTTCATCTTCCTAGATTACAACGGGGGAGTCTTTGGGGGCCAATTTATGGTCCTGCTGCTTAATCAGAGGCTCCAGCATCTGAGTAACATGGACTTGGAAAGTACCAAGCCCATCAAAACCCGTCTGAGGTTGCCCACATTTTGGGATCTGACCTGTCAGACAGGAAGATGCTGTATTATGACTGTAGGTGTAAAGAAATGGCCCTTGGCCTCCATGCGTCTAGAATGGATGCCCACGAGACTTCACTGGTATCTCTGTCATGCTGCTCCGCCAGGTGACCCAGGAACCCACTGCTTTCTTTTCGCTCCACTCTCCCCTGGGTTGTTATCCTCACCCGACGGATCAAAGAGGGTTTACCTCTTCAATTCAAACGTTCCAGCCAAAAGAAAGGGGGACAGAGACGGCATGGTCAGTATTTTTCTCAAGGACTCGACCTGGAACTTGAGAACATTTCCACTCATTCCCACTGGCCAGATTTCCACTCAATCCCATGTGGCCACCCAGATGCAAAGGATGGTAGGAAATAGAGTGTCCAGCCAGGAAGCCAGATGCTTAGTTAAAATTTAGGAGTTTCTATTTAATGAAAGGGGAAATGAAAAATGTATATTGGAAGATTATTGGTCTCTGCTGCAATGACATTTATTTAACGACTGACTGCAAGATCATGACAAGTGGTTGACTAGATGACTGGGAATGCTTGGGGAAGGAATTTGATCACTTTGAGGGGAATTGATTACTTTAGGGGGAGTTATTAGCTTTAGGCCTGATTAGGCTTGAGGAAAAGAAGACCATTGAATGTGTCTGGATTGACAGTGTCTGTATTTGGTGAGACTGAATTAGTTGATTAGATAAGAATTTTGATAAGATATATAACTCCCAGTTTAATACCAAAATGCAAAGTTATATTTGGTCATTGTGAGAAGTAATCTTTTTGGTTTCCCAAATTTTAAAACTCTGAAGTGAAAATTGGTTATACTTATTCAAAAAAATAAAAGTATTCAATTCTTTCTCCTGCTTTTCCTTGTGCATTGTACATTAGCGTCAACATTCATTCCATCTGAGGTCCATTTGGTCTCTTAAAAGCTAGCCACAAATAGCTCTCAATAGCTCCTCTGGGCAGACACCAAAGAAGTAAATCTGATTCTAAGTAAAAATCTAGTAGCTTGTGAATATTTTCACCAGTTAGGAATTATAGGAATTTAGCCATAGAATTTGAAAATAAATTGAACTCTCTTTTTAGCCATTTTTTGTTTTTAGTAGAGACCAAGATCCCATTCATTGCAAAATGTTTTCCTAGACATGAATGCCTGTGTTTGATCCAGGAATAATAAATGATTTACTGTTACCCAGAAGCAAGGTGGGGTAGGATTCCTGGCACCTTTTTTTTTTTTTTTAAGCAAAGGAAAAAACAACTGAGCATGTTCTTTCAACAGCTTTTCGTGGAAATGTAGCTTAAAGAGACTAGGGGACTTTTTAAATCCGTTATTGCAACATTTACAAATATGGTTACACAAAGCCAGCCGGAATGCTGTTTTAAGTCACTACAACTTATCTGACCCTGACTTTGCCATTAGGGCATTAACTAACAAACATCTTCAGCTTTTTAACTTGATCTTAACAAGTTTTGAGTTCAAATGTTTTCTTTTTAAAAATAAATATTTGCTTTTGCGAAAACTAATTTGAAATTCTTGAGCGTTGCCTTGAGTATGCACAGAAAATATCAGTTTTGGTGGAAGTTGCTGGGAAATCCAGTGTTGGAATTTAAAAACAGCTAATGTGTTGTAAGTCATTACCTCTCATTGTAAAATTTTTCACAATATAGAAGAAAACTTAAACTTCTTTTTAACCAAAATCTTGATGCTAGGCATCACAAAAGAAAAGTTCATCTCATTTAAGAAGTGCTCTAAACCAGCAATTCTCCAACATTTTGTCTGGGAGTTTAGCAGAAATTAGAAGATTAATAATAGCTTTAGATATTGATGTGGATAGAGGGAAATAAATACTTATATTCTGTTGGTTCTAATGTAAATTAGATCAATTTTTTATATAAAGTTATAGTATTAGGTAGACAGGAGAATAAGAAGGCTGAATAAAGAAATGAAAATTCACCCATCCTCCAAGGAAGAAAACCTTGAGAGGCCTAAAGGTCAAACGCCCTGTTTCACTGGTGGAGTGCTTACCTATTGAGGCGAGTTACTAGATTTAGCAAATAAAGGTAATGAATGAAAATGAAAGTCACTCAGTCATGTCAGACTCTTTGTGACCCCATGGATTGTCCATGGAATTCTCCAGGTCAGAATACTGGAGTGGGTAGTCTTTTCCTTCTCCAGGGGATCTTCCCAACCTAAGGATCAAACCCAGGTCTCCCGCATTTCAGGCAGATTCCTTACCAGCTGAGCCACAAGGGAAACCCAAGAGTACTGGAGTGGGTAGCCTATCCCTTCTCCAGCGGGTCTTCCTGACCCAGGAATCCACCCTGGGTCTCCTGCATTGCAGGCAGATTCTTTACCAACTAAGCTATCGGGGAAGCCCAAAGGTACAGGATGGTCAATTCAATTTGAATTTCAGATAAACAACGAATACATTTTTTAGTGTAAAGATGTCAACATTCCCTGGACTGCGTCTGGTATGTCCACTAGAATCACCTTTGTCGCAAGCGTTACCTCCACCTCCCGCATTGGCCGTAAGGCTGTTTGGCGGTAAAATATAAAATAACGAAAAATAAAAGGGGAATGAACATTTAAAAGGACATAATGAAACATGAGGAATGAATAGCAAAATTAAAAGGACTTTATTACAAAATATTTGAGTACATTTAAAATGTGTGTAGATTTCATGGCAATAATGCTCAAATAACTGATTTTATTTGTGCATCATACCTAAGCATTTGTCCTCGGAATCTTCCGTTCATAGTATTTTACAGCTTCCCCCACCCCGTCTCCCTTTTGTTTTGCTGGTTGATTCCTCTTCTTGTTCAACATCATGCTTTTAATTTTTTGCTAAGATTTCTTCTTTTGTTAAGAGAGGTGTCCCAGAAACAGACTCACGGGTAGACAACACACTTGCGGTTGTCAAGGGTATAGGGAGGGTTGGATTGGAAATTTGGGATTAGCAGATGCAATCTATTATATATACAATAGGTGAACCATAAGGTCCTACGTAGAGCCCAGAGAACTATATTTCAATATCCTATAATAAACCATAGTGGAAAAGATTAGGAATATCTATCTATACACATATCTGAATCACTTCACTATACACTGGAAGCTAACATAACATTGTAAATCAACTATACTTCAATAAAAATAAATTTAAAAGCGAGGCATCAGTTTGCAAATACTATGAGGCATATTTGTAAATAAGCTTTGTATTGCATTATAAAAGCCTCTCCATTGTTGTTTGTTCTTGGCACATTGTCACATCTGTTGATAGACTTTCCAAAATTCTGTGGGAAATGTGGGTTCAACTCTATGCCTTTAAGGCTGTCCCAGGCCTCTTTCCCTGCCATCCTAGTATGTTTCAAAACAGGAAGCCGGCTATGGCCGCAGATCATCCTTATCTGTCAGCTCCACAAAGCCATCAATAATGTCACTGACTGGAATGTTAACACATTTCAACCAGTTAAACCAAAAACTGTCAACCCATTATTTCCTCTTTCACACAAAATTGCTTTAGAGCCAATTAGTTATGTGGCGAAACTATCGCAGTGAAAATGCTTGCAGCAAAGATATCTACAGCAGAAATGCTTAACAAAAAAGGATCTTTGGGACATACTTAAACTTTGGAAAGTATTCACTGTTTATCTGAAATTGCAATTTTACTGGCAACCTATGTTTTATCTAGCAGCCCAAATTTAATATAAAACACTGAGAAGAAAGAAAAGATTTACCTTGGATTGTGGTTAAAAACCCTGCCTTAAGTCTCCTCTGTTATGCTGTCCCTTCCTCCAGGGACTATTACTGCCAACCCTTTATTACAGGAGTGGCTCGGCTCATCCCTTTATTTTTCCCTTATCCTTGAGTCTGTCTTACAAATAGCCTCCAATAGCAGCCATTCTTTTCTCTTTTTTTTCTTTTTAATTCATAAGCCATTTCAGTTTCAAGCTGCAGTTAACAGAACCGGGTACATTCCAGAGTCTATCCTCTTACCTGCTTCAATTGGAAACTACTAAATTGCCCTAGGGAAGGGTATAAGAGGCCAAATGCAAATCAGAGAGCACAAATAAATAAAAGGTTAAATTTTGGGGGGGTGCTCAACTGCAAAGACACAATTGTCTCACTACTCTCCATGCTTTTAGAAGAAAGCAAACATCCTGGAACAGACAGGCCAGGAAGATTCTTTCAAGTACCTGTGCATGAGGTTTACCTGGAGCCTGATTAGTTCAGATCCCACTTTTGATTTAGAACGAAATCCCCTCTACTACCATCCAGATCTTTAGAGGCCTAAAATGACCAGTTATAAATATAAGAAAATATAATCAACTGAAACATTTTCAATTACACAGAAATTTGCGTACTGACTTGATATTTGATGATTTAAGGAATCATTGTCCAATGCTTCAGGATATGATAATGGTATTGTGGTTACATTTTTAGTAAAATTCTTATCCTTTATATACATCCTCAAATGTTTGCAGATTAAGTGATATTTCTGGAATTAGCTTCCAAAGGTAGGATGTGGACTGGAAATATAAATGGAATAAACAAGCTTATTGAAGCTGGATAATGGGTACCTGGGAGCACAATATACTATTCTCTGTGCTTTTACATATGTTTGAAATTTGCCATAGTAAAATTTTTAAAATAAAAATTATCCATCCAACAGAATATTATTCTTAAAAAGGAAAAAAATCCTGACACACGCTGCAACACTGATGACCCCTGAAGACATTCTGAGTGAAATAAGCCGGGCACAAAAAGACAAATAGTGTATGATTCCACTTATATGAGGTACTTAGAGTATTGAAATTCATAGAGACAGCAAGTAGAGTGGTGGTTGCCAGGGACTGGGGGATGGGGATGGGAACATAGTGGTTAATTGGTACAGAGCTACAGTTTGGGAAAATGCAAACAGTTCTAGGGGTGGATAGTAATCATGGTTGCGGGACAATGGGAAGGTACTTAATGCTACTGAACTGTATACTTTGAAATCGTAAAAATTATGTTGTGTATATTTTACCATGGTAAAAAATATCAGTGTAGTTTCATAAGAGAAAATTGAGACTTTCATAATAGGTAGCGCAAATAAAAATGGAAAGTAGCATTAAAATATAAATAAGGGAATTAGAAACTAACTTTTATTCTTGAAGAATAAACACACATTCTTTTCAAGATGGAAGAAAAAAATCTATCCGTTTAGTCTCCCCAGATAGCAAATTTAGATTTCCTTTTATCTTTGAATTTACAAAATAAAAATAACAAATCAATAAAAATTATCATAGAAAACAAGCCTTGCCATGAGATAGCTTTTACCCAAACAATTAAGTAGGACAATTTCCATAAGCCCCTATGTCATCACCTTCCCTAAGAACCAGACTATAAACATCAGGTGAGGGCCATTCCATATGGCTGAAATCCCTGCGCTGGGTACCCTCCAGCAACACTCCAATTGCTCTTCCACAGTCATCTTCCATCCTAGGGCTCATTACCTTTGGCCAAATCTCAGGAGCTTTTCCACATTGAAAAAAAAAAAGCAGATAAAATGATAAAGCAGCAATTAATTAGCAATTCTAAGAATATCCCATTATGATCTAGGATGGAGGTTGCAATGTTGTTCATAAGATTAAACATCTCCTTGCCTTCACTGGTTTTCATATTCTATTGCCTTTAAAGATAACTGACAATACTCAATTACCTCTAAAATGTCAGCCTCCATGGAAATAATCTAATCCTTGCAGTGTTCCCTAGGTACCAATCCCACGACATGTGTCTCTAATCCAAAGCAAGCACCATGGGCTTAGATCTGAGGACTTTATGGGTCCTCTGACTGGGGTCTTGCAGGATGCCAGCCCTCCAGGGAACTCATCCTTACATAGTGACCTGGCCACCTCCTCCACATCAAGCAAACAGCCTGAGTGACGAGCAACACTGCAGTGAATGTAGCAAGGAAGACCCTGCCTCCCTGGAGCTAGGGCCAAGGGGAGAGGATGAACATTGAAGGAGCCAGGTTATGGTGAGTGCCATGCAGGTCGGTAATCCAGGACAGGCTGCCTAACCTAGCCTGGGGCAATAGTGGACAGGGAAGACTCCTCTGGCAAGAGACAGTCTGAAGGAATCGAAGTTATAGCTCCTCCTGGAAGAGAAACTTCCAATGGGATGCCCTGACTTAGGAAGTATGTAGACAGCAGAGCTTGAGTGGAAGATGCTGTGGGGAACGGCCCCCACCCTGGATGGGCTGGAAACAGGTGAAGCAACGTTGTCATAAAGGGCACAGGCTATAGAGACAAACAGCCCTGGGTTCTGTCTTCAGCTCCATCACTTAAGCGCAGAAATGAATGCAAGTTGCTTCACTGCCACGTAGTGATATCCCCCAGTATATCATGAATGTATTAGCATGCCACGAAGTCTCTGTCTCTGTGCTTCAACTTGCATTGCAAAAGGCGAACTCCTGTTATCCCAGCTTGGTGTGGTGAGTCTAACTCATGCCAAAAGGGAGACTTGGTGTGTGATGAGCCCTGCTAAAGGAGTGAGAAGAGAAATCCTGCCACATAAAAATGGAGTTAATGCCAACCTCACAGGTAGGACATATAGAAGTGCACCATAAATATTTGTTGGGTGGAACTGATGAACAAAATTAGTATAAAGGCACCAAGCCCGTGCCTGAGGAATTGTGAATTTTCAATAACTACAACTATAAAATAAGTATTAGTATCAGATACGTGCTGAGAGCTCTCCCATCTAACTACCAAAGCTCTAACGCATGAATGAGTCAGGATCGGGCCCACACCCAGTGGACTACCGAGCCCACTTCCTTGGGCACAAAACAGGGTACCCAGAGGAGATGCTGCGCTCATGAAGCCCGTCCCTCTTCAGTTACCTCCTTCCACTAACTCTGCACTCATGGGAAGGCAGGACATCTTCCCTAGAGCCTTGGGGTTCCCATCTCACATTCCAGATTTTGAATTGCCTCTGGAATCAGCCCCTCTGCTGGCATAATAGTTATATATTCACATTCACTCCAAGAGGGAGACAGGCTGAATTCTTACCCACATTCTGAAAGTCAGAAACCTGAGGCTCAGAGAAAGAAGGCTCACTGCTCAAAAGGTGAGCTCAGAGGTGACCCAAATCCTTAGCTCTGATCCTCAGGCCAAAGTTAGTTCTTTCCATTTATCTTATTTCTTTTTCATTATTTTCAATCCAAATTTTTTGGATTTTGATGATTTTTTTTCCAGAGCACAAAATGACACGTGGCCTTTGTAGCAAGTTTAGATGAAATCAAAGCAGTATAAGAAGGAATTTGACCTCCTGATAGTTAACTGTTCTAAAAAGTTTGAAATAATTTCCTTCTGTTCAGTCATTCTTACACATAAATATTTTTATGATTGAGATTATATTGTATGTACACATTTATATCTTACAATTCACTTAATTTTATATCAAAACCATCTCTATTATGTTACCACAAATGCTTTGTTGACATGTTTAAATATGTGAGTAATTGTCCAATTTCTGTTTCCATGAATATACCATTGTTATTGAGGATGCCATTTATTGGTAGATAATTACTTTGCTAACAATGTTTCTCTTGGAAATAACTCTAAGATGAAAATCTTTGTTGAGGAAACCTGATCCACTTTTTTTAAAAGAATTTTTTGACTGCACTGCAGGGCATGTGGGATCTAGCTCCTGATCAGGGATCGAATCCACACCCCCTGTATTGGCAGCACAGAGCCTTAACCACTGGACCACCCGGAAAGTCCCCTGATCTACTTTTTTACATGATTTCCTTAGGACTGAGTTCTAGAAGGAGACAGCTGGTTCAACAGCTATCATCTGATATCCGATGCTCTCAGCAGCAGGAGGTGCTGAAGGAAAGCCCTCTCCAGTTGATACACCTGTCATTCAGAAGCAAAGTAACTTCTAAATGAGTAAGATTACAGACGTTCCTAAAAAGATCCTGTGAAGCTGTCAAATATAAAACCAACATGTTTCAAGACATACAAAGCATATTTTGAAAAGCTGAAGACTGGTTCCAAATAGGAAAGGAGTACGTCAAGGCTGTATACTGTCACCCTGCTTGTTTAACTTATATGCAGAGTACATCATGAGAAATGCTGGGCTGGAGGAAGCACAAGCTGGAATCAAGATTGCCGGGAGAAATATCAATAACCTCAGATATGCAGATGACACCACCCTCATGGCAGGAAGCGAAGAACTAAAGAGCCTCTTGATGAAAGTGAAAGAGGAGAGTGAAAAAGCTGACTTAAAACTCAACATTCAGAAAACTAAGATGATGGCATCTGGTCCCATCACTTCATGGCAAATAGATGAAGAAACAGTGGAAACAGTGAGAGACTTTATTTTTTTGGGCTCCAAAATCACTGCAGATGGTGACTGCAGCCATGAAATTAAAAGATGCTTGCTCCTTGGAAGAAAAGTTATGACCAATCTAGACAGCATATTAAAAAGCAGAGACATTACTTTACCAACAAAGGTCCATATAGTCAAGACTATGGTTTTTCCAGTAGTCATGTATGCATGTGAGAGTTGGACTATAAAGAAAGCTGAGCGCCGAAGAACTGATGCTTTTGAACTGTGGTGTTGGAGAAGACTCTTGAGAGTCCCTTGGCCTGCAAGGAGATCCAACCAGTCCATCCTAAAGGAAATCAGTCCTGAATATTCATTGGAGGGACTGATGCTGAAGCTGAAACTGCAATACTTTTGGCCACCTGATGCAAAGAACTAACTCATTTGAAAAGACCCTGATCTTGCCAAAGGTCTTTTCAAATCTTTTCAAAGATTGGGAAAGATTGAGGGCAGGAGGAGACGGGGACGACAGAGGATAAGACGGTTAGATGGCACCACCGACTCAATGGACATGAGTTTGAGTAAACTCCGGGAGTTGGCAACGGACAGGGAGGCCTGGCGTGCTGCAGTCCATGGGGTCACGAAAGAGTTGGACACGACTGAGCGACTGAACTGAACTGAAAGAAAGTAGATCCCATTTCTGGATTCTCTATTTGCACGGAAATTATCTAGCTGCTGTAAGTACCGGAGAGGGCAATGGCACCGCACTCCAGCACTCTTGCCTGGGGAATCCCATGGACGGAGGAGCCTGGTGGGCTGCAGTCCATGGGGTCGTGAAGAGTCGGACACGACTGAGCGACTTCACTTTCACTTTTCACGTTCATGCATTGGAGAAAGAAACGGCAACCCACTCCAGTGTTCTTGCCTGGAGAATCCCAGGGACAGAGGAGCCTGGTGGGCTGCCGTCTATGGGGTTGCACAGAGTCGGACACGACTGATGCGACTTAGTAGCAGCAGCTGTAAGTACACAAGAGTGGCATCTAGTGGCCACTAGGATGAACTACAGCTCCTTAAAAGGTCAAGTCAGAGAAAGCCTGAGATTCATTTCATCCATCTTGCAGATTACCAGATTTCCAGATTTCACAGAAATTTTATTTATTTTTAATGGCGACTTACATGGAGTTGTTGAGATTTTCTATTTTCTGTTGAGTTATGATGTTAAGCAACAACAGTAACAAATATTACCTACTATTTAACAACAAGAAGATAGATAAAACATAGTCTCAGAATAAATGAAATGTACTTCAAATTGCAAATTAAAAATGTACCAGATTGTCTTTTCTTTCTTAATAGGAAAATGATACCTGGAAAACTTTATGGACAGCTACCAATGTACAGCCTGGTAATTGGGAACTGTGGCTCAGTTGATAAATGCTTTCTTCAGCATCCTCTGCTTCAGTATTCCCAGCACTGGAGACATGCCCCACTCCACTACCTCCTTCCAGCCCTAGTAGGTAGGAGATTTCTCTTTAAGTAAGAGTTAAATTGGCAGCCTCAACCCATAGGTCCTGATTTTGGTCCTGGGCAGTCTCCACGAAAAAGCCTAAACCCTTTTTTATTTTGATGTGTGAAAGTAGCTCTCTGATCCCCAGGGCTCACCTCCCATGATCTCGTTCCTAGGCTGAATCCTCGTGTTCCTCTCAGCCAGTATTTACACCCTCAGCTGGCAGAGCAATAAGGTACATTCTAAGCCTTCCAGGAGTCTGGTTGCTACAAAGTGAATATTACAGACATTCCTGAAAAGATCCCAGGAAAGATTAGAAATCAGAAGGCTAACCAATTCAGAGCTGTAGAGAAGTCTACTTATTCACCAACCTTCTTGGCAGACAGGCAGTAGGCACCTGGGGCTACAGTATCTTATATTACAAAGTGTATCATTTGTAGGTGGAGGTCAACTCTCCTGCCCCACGCCTTCTGAGTCACTGAATAATGCTGAGTTCTTTCATGGATCACACTCCATTACTGACCTTCCGAAGCTTCTTGCCAGTGGTCTGTGCTTTCAATAGGAACAGATGGGTTAGTCTGCCGTTTAATTTGTTCTAGCTGTGAGTGATTAAAAGAGAAGACTAGTACGCCTGCCTATTTAAGGACATTTTCCAGACATTGCATCCCACTTCTATTGGCCATTCCTAGCTCCAAGGGAGGCTGTGTTGTCGTTGTTCTAATAATAAGAGTGAAGGGCAAAACGGAGGTTAGACACAACCGGTCATGCTGACAGCTAGCATGTGCCACATGTGCAAGACCAGACAGAGGTCATATGATCACTAATCAATCGCAGTGGTCAGCCTCTCTGTAAAATCGCTATACTTAACACCACATTGTACGGGACTCCACACCTAAAATCCCCTAAAACAAGACGGATGACAATGACCAGTGGGCAAACTTGGGACCAATGAAAATATATCCAGGAGAATCATGATCATTTGAGCAAATGGGCTGTTTTAATTCAGATCTTCTGGTTTAGTGCTTCTCTGCAGGAATTCCTTCCCCGAACTTGTCAGACATGTGATGTGTTTCCAGAGCCTGAAAACCCTAATAAAAAAGTTAAGGAATTTAGAAGCCTGGGGAAACGATTCCCCTGTGAGAATTAAAACTTCATGATCAACACAGAGCTGTCACTAGTTCAAAGGAATCTACTGATAACACATCAGAAGCAAGAGTAGGAAACACTGAAACAGGGATTGGAGCATTAAGGTTGGCAGTTCCTGAACAGAAAGGGGGCAGGAAGGAGAGAAGTGGTCACCATCTAATCTGTCTTGCCTGTAGCTGTTGCCACCTTAGAAGCAGTGATGTTGTGGATCGGTGCACAAAGAAAGAGAGAGAGTGCATCAGCCAGTGAAGAGCATCTTTTTCTGACTCTTAGTGACGTCACATCAATAGCTCAGAAGTGACCCGGGTGGGAATATTTACACCTCCCCTCCTCAGAAACTGGCAAAAGCTACATATCAGGACGGCCCTCCCTGCCCTGCAGAGAGCCGACTCACCAGGACACACTAGTTACGAGTGTATGTTTGTGGCCTGGTCTAACAGTAAGTCATTTCTATGAATAAAATAAATATTGGTAAGTTCATACACATAGGAGACTTATACAAATCCTATGAGTGGGGTCAGAAAAAACAACAAACTTTGGAGGCAGTTTGTTGGCATTTGCCTCATATTGGCAGTTTCAACAAGTGATTCTGTGTGGTTCTATTAAAGTTGCTAGCAGTTCTGAACACTCATGCCATTTGAAAACTTTCCAGTAACGACTGCTGTCTTTTCCAAATATTGCAGCATTCACCATAGGCTACAGTTCTTTGTAAATACTTAACAGATGAGCTGCAAAAAGAAAAAGATGTGATTGTTGCTATAGGATACACAAACACGAAATCAGAAACTGCTCCAAAATCTGAATTGGCAAGAGTGATATTTTTTTTGGAAAACTAAGGACTGGATTTATTTGCTCAGTATGTGTTTTACTTTCAGTAAAGTAAGGACATCCAGACAGGGGATCTCCAGTCAGGCCCAGACAGAAGCCACGAGCAAGAGCAATATTGAATTCAATGGCAAAATCAAGACTAGGGCAAGCAAACCAATATATTTATATATATATAAAATTAAAAGGAAATGAGCTTCTGTGAAGCAACAGGACACCCACCTTGAAGATGTTTACATGCTCAGTGAGTGTTAGTCGCTCAGTCGTATCTGACTCTTCGCAACTCCATGGACTGTAGCCCGTCAGGCTCCTTTGTCCATGAAATTCTCCAGGCCAGAATACTGGAATGGGTTGCCATTTCCTTCTCCAGGGAATCTTCCTGACCCAGGTCTTCTGCATTGCAGGCAGATGCTTTACTGTCTGAGCTACGGTCACTAGCGTAGAAGTGAAGATGTTTGGGACATTCTTAATTCAAAATGAAAGTTTCCTACATCTGGAATATTTGTCACAAGGCAATGATCGAGACTATCTTTAACTCTTATTTTTTTTTTAAGTTGAAACAGTTGATTCTTTTTTTTTACATTCTATTTTCTTCCTTTTTTAAATATTTATTTATTAGGCTTTGCCAGGTCTTAGTTACGGCATGGAGGATCTTTTAACTGTGTCATGGGAATCCTTACTTCCCCAACTAGTGATGGAACCCGATAACCAACCCTACATTGGAAATTCGGAGTCTTACCCACTGGACCACCAGGAAAGACCCTATAGTTCATTTTTCAAATGATAACTTTTAAATATCAAATATTTGCAGTATTCTATTTCAATTTTAAGTGATTTTATTTGCCCTTTATTGGGGGTTAACACTCCCTTTGTCTTAATGTTTTCTATATCCAGTGTCTGTATTAGATAGAGAACATTTTCCCACATTATTGAAATAATCTTGTCATAATATATTGATTCATGATCTTAAGAAACTGTAAAACCATGTTATTTACTGAAAACTTCTGAAACTTTCAGCATTATTCTATCACAGAAAATTATTCACTATTTATTATCATGGTCACTCATTATTTAAAAGCAGGTAAGTAATTGTTATGAATAGTGCATAATAACTCATGATTTCAGAAATTCTCAAGGATTCCTGAAAATTCCAGTTTGTCACTCCTGACTGTTGAGCATTAGTGTTAGCTGGGAATTTGAAAACATTATTCTGGATCATTGACTGTCGAACTTTTTGAAGCAGCAGGAACTTTTTTTTTTTTTTTTAATCAAGCAAAATTTATCTTGGAAACTAAAGATATAAAAGAGATAAAAATGAAACTGGCTGAAAGAGACGGAAGGACAAGGAGATCTGATTCTGTCCTAAACTCTGCAACCAAATGGCTGAATGCCTTGGGATTCATCACTTTAGGGTCTCGAGGTCTTGGTTTCCTCATCTGTAAGCCACAGTCGATAGCGCTCCACCCTGTCCCCATGCATGTTGTTAGAGACAGTTGCGACAGTGCTGTAGAAGAGCTCTGCAACCCAGGGACAACTTGCGGAGCGTCAGATGCTGGGCAGATAGAGGGCTTGCACACACCTGATCCAGTCCTTGTGTTGTGAGCCCGAGGGGAGAGCAAGGACCCCAGACTCCACGTGCCCCCCTCGGCTGCTTTCCTAGGACTGTCTCTGCTGGTGTCCGTCCCTTTTAAAGACTGTGACTTCAAGATGTAAATGAGACTTTAGTGTGGGATCAAGCAGCAAAACACAGAAATGTTTATTCCTCACATAAAAAGTGTGAGTTATAAAAAGGGGAGTTTGAATTTTGAAGAATTTCAAAGTTCACCAAAATGGGGGCCAGAAAATTGTTATTGGGTTGGTCAAAAAATCTGTCCAGGGTTTTCTGTAACATGGGATGGAAACTTGAATGGACTTTTTGGCCAACTCAATATTTCAGTCTGGAATTGCCACGCAACGTAGAGAAATGTCAGTTCCCGTGCAGAACCTCAGATCACAAGTCTGTAGAAGGCCAGGAGGGCTAGGGTGATTTCACTTTTCCACTCACAGGATTCATGCTGCCTTATTTCTGCTTTATTGACTATGCCAAAGCCTTTGACTGTGTGGATCACAATAAACTGTGGAAAATTCTGAAAGAAATGGGAATACCAGACCATCTGACCTGCCTCTTGAGAAACCTATATGCAGGTCAGGAAGCAACAGTTAGAACTGGACATGGAACAACAGACTGGTTCCAAATAGGAAAAGGAGTACGTCAAGGCTGTATATTGTCACCCTGCTTATTTAACTTATATGCAGAGTACATCATGAGAAACGCTGGGCTGGAGGAAGCACAAGCTGGAATCAAGATTGCTGGGAGAAATATCAATAACCTCAGATATGCAGATGACACCACCCTTATGGCAGAAAGTGAAGAAGAACTAAAGACCCTCTTGATGAAAGTGAAAGAGGAGAGTGAAAAAGTTGGCTTAAAGCTCAACATTCAGAAAACTAAGATCATGGCATCCGGTCCCATCACTTCATGGCAAATAGATGGAGAAACAGTGGAAACAGTGGCTGACTATTTTTCTGGGCTCCAAAATCACTGCAGATGGTGATTGCAGCCATGAAATTAAAAGACGCTTACTCCTTGGAAGGATTATGACCAACCTAGACAGCATATTAAAAATCAGAGACATTACTTTGCCAACAAATGTCCGTCTAGTCAAGGCTATGGTTTTTCCAGTGGTCATGTATGGATTTGAGAGTTGAACTGTGAAGAAAGCTGAGTGCAGAAGAATTGATGCTTTTGAACTGTGGTGTTGGAGAAGACTCTTCAGAGTCCCTTGGACTGCAAGGAGATCCAACCAGTCCATCCTGAAGGAGATCAGTCCTGGGTGTTCATTGGAAGGACAGATGCTGAAGCTGAAACTCCATTACTTTGGCCACCTGATGCAAAGAGCTGACTCATTGGAAAAGACCCTGATGCTGGGAAAGACTGAGGGCAGGAGGAGAAGGGGATGACAGAGGATGAGATGGTTGGATGGCATCACCGACTCAATGGACATGGGTTTGGGTGGACTCCGGGAGTTGGTGATAGTCAGGGAGGCCTGGCGTGCTGCAGTTCATGGGGTCGCAAAGAGTTGGACATGACTGAGCGACTGAACTGAACTGAACTGAACTGATGCTCACATAGAAAAAGGAATCAATTTTGTTCATGCATGTCCAGAGTGTTCCTGCTCAGTGGAGCCCCACCATTCCTCTGCCCAGAGAGCTCTTTTTGCAAATAACAAGAATCAGAGTTAAGTTTGCTTTTCTTAACCTGGTATTATCTTTTTAAAAAATAATGTTACATGGAATGAAAAACAAGACAGGCTTGTTAAAACAAGTTCAAACAACCCAGAAGACTGTAAAGTAAACAGTGTTTCCTTCTCCCTCCAAGCCTATTCCCAGTGGTAATCATATCCTTCCAGACTTTCCTCTGTGTTTATACAAACATACAAACATATGTGTAATTTAGGAGTTTTTTGGTTTTTTTCCCCTTAAGAAGAAAGGATATTTGTTTCTTTGCTCCCCTTTTCTTCTTATAAGGCCCTTCTATAACTTACTTTTATTTCTCTATTTATAATAGGCAGTTTCCAAGTCAGTACATTTTGTAATGACTATTATTCCATTTTGTGGGTTTGTTTATATCAATACAGGCTTTCCTGGTGGCTCAGGTGGTAAATAATCTGCCTGCAATGCAGGAGACTGAGGTTCAATCCCTGGGTCGGGAAGATCCCCTGAAGAAGGAAATAGCAACCCACTCCAGTATTCTTGCCTGGAGAATCCCATGGACAGAGGAATCTGGTGGGCACAATCCACGGGGTTGCAAAGAGACAGGCACGACTGAGTGACTTTCAATCCCTCACTTATATTAATATATTTCTCTGTTGATTGTACTTGTTTGCATACTTTGCTGTTCACGCCGGATAGGAGTGGGATTCCTGGAGATGGACATCACATAATACCTAGCACAACGTGTCAGTCACCACATTGTTCCTCTCACCCCACTCATTTGAGAAGGATGATTTCTGTCTTCTCATCCTTTTCCCTAAAGTAGTCCATTCCATCTATGCCTGGAGCCCCACAGCCTTCTTCAGCTCTAATACTTGTGAGACAGGAAGGCAGCAGGGCAAAAGAAGGACCTCAACTAGCTCCAAGATGGTGGACTTGACCCTGAGCCTCAGTACGCTGGCTGTAACATATCGGCACACCCCAGACACCATGATGGTTCCAAGGACGACTACAGAAGTTCAGAAAGTGGGCACTGACCCAATTCCTGGAAACCCCCACCCCTCCCCCAAAATAGCTGGAATACTCCTCCCACTCGTTGGTCTGTATAATTGCCTGCACTCAGTTGCTGCTGCTCCTAAGTTGCTTCCGTCGTGTCCAACTCTGTGCGACCCCATAGACGACAGCCCACCAGGCTCCCCTGTCCCTGGGATTCTCCAGGCAAGAACACTGGAGTGGGTTGCCATTTCCTTCTCCAATGCACGCATGCATGCTAAGTCGCGTCAATCGTGTCCAACTCTGTGTGACCCTATGGACAGCAGCCCTCCAGGCTCCTCTGTCCACAGGACTCTCTAGGCAAGAATACTGGAGCGGGTTGCCATCCCTTTCTCCAGGGGACCTTCCCGACCCAGGGATCAAACCTGAGTCTCTTATGTCTCCTGCCTTGGCCAGCGTGTTCTTTACCACTAGCGCCACCTGGGAAGCCCAGCCAATATAATTACCCACCCTATAAAAAATGACAACCCGATACCCTGGTGCCTCTCTTCCCTTCCCAGGGGGCCCACACTCTGTCTATGGAGTGTGTTTCTTCCCTGAATAAATCTTCTTTCTCATTACTATGGCTTGCTCTTGAATGCTTTCCTGCATGAAACCAAGAAACCACATTTGACAGCCATCCCAGGGACTTGGTCGGACGTGACCTGGAATGTGACCATCCTCTCTCACCCCACTCTCATTCCTGCAACACTTGGGACTCTAGGAGGGAGTCTGTTTCCTTGTCTTTTCCTTTCCAACTTATTTTTTTTTTTTTTTTTATTAGTTGGAGGCTAATTACTTCACAACATTTCAGTGGGTTTTGTCATACATTGATATGAATCAGCCATAGATTTACACGTATCCCCCATCCCGATCCCCCCTCCCACCTCCCTCTCCACCCGATTCCTCTGGGTCTTCCCAGTGCACCAGGCCCGAGCACTTGTCTCATGCATCCCACCTGGGCTGGTGATCTGTTTCACCATAGATAGTGTACATGCTGTTCTTTTGAAATATCCCACCCTCACCTTCTCCCACAGAGTTCAAAAGTCTGTTCTGTATTTCTGTGTCTTTTTTCTGTTTTGCATATAGGGTTATCGTTACCATCTTTCTAAATTCCATATATATGTGTCAGTATGCTGTAATGTTCTTTATCTTTCTGGCTTACTTCACTCTGTATAATGGGCTCCAGTTTCATCCATCTCATTAGAACTGATTCAAATGAATTCTTTTTAATGGCTGAGTAATATTCCATGGTGTATATGTACCACAGCTTCCTTATCCATTCATCTGCTGATGGGCATCTAGGTTGCTTCCATGTCCTGGCTATTATAAACAGTGCTGCAATGAACATTGGGGTGCACGTGTCTCTTTCAGATCTGGTTTCCTCAGTGTGTATGCCCAGAAGTGGGATTGCTGGGTCATATGGCAGTTCTATTTCCAGTTTTTTAAGGAATCTCCACACTGTTCTCCATAGCGGCTGTACTAGTTTGCATTCCCACCAACAGTGTAAGAGGGTTCCCTTTTCTCCACACCCTCTCCAGCATTTATTGCTTGTAGACTTTTGGATAGCAGCCATCCTGACTGGCGTGTAATGGTACCTCATTGTGGTTTTGATTTGCATTTCTCTGATAATGAGTGATGTTGAGCATCTTTTCATGTGTTTGTTAGCCATCTGTATGTCTTCTTTGGAGAAATGTCTGTTTAGTTCTTTGGCCCATTTTTTGATTGGGTCATTTATTTTTCTGGAATTGAGCTGCAGGAGTTGCTTGTATATTTTTGAGATTAATCCTTTGTCTGTTTCTTCATTTGCTATTATTTTCTCCCAATCTGAGGGCTGTCTTTTCACCTTACTTATAGTTTCCTTTGTAGTGCAAAAGCTTTTAAGTTTCATTAGGTCCCATTTGTTTAGTTTTTGCTTTATTTCCAATATTCTGGGAGGTGGGTCATAGAGGATCTTGCTGTGATTTATGTCGGAGAGTGTTTTGCCTATGTTCTCCTCTAGGAGTTTTATAGTTTCTGGTCTTACATTTAGATCTTTAATCCATTTTGAGTTTATTTTTGTGTATGGTGTAGAAAGTGTTCTAGTTTCATTCTTTTACAAGTGGTTGACCAGTTTTCCCAGCACCACTTGTTAAAGAGGTTTGTCTTTTTTCCATTGTATATCCTTGCCTCCTTTGTCAAAGATAAGGTGTCCATAGGTTCGTGGATTTATCTCTGGGCTTTCTATTCTGTTCCATTGATCTATATTTCTGTCTTTGTGCCAGTACCATACTGTCTTGATGACTGTGGCTTTGTAGTAGAGTCTGAAGTCAGGCAGGTTGATTCCTCCAGTTCCATTCTTCTTTCTCAAGATTACTTTGGCTATTCGAGGTTTTTTGTATTTCCATACAAATTGTGAAATTCTTTTGGTCTAGTTCTGTGAAAAATACCGTTGGTAGCTTGATAGGGATTGCATTGAATCTATAGATTGCTTTGGGTAGAATAGCCATTTTGACAATATTGATTCTTCCAATCCATGAACACGGTATGTTTCTCCATCTGTTTGTGTCCTCTTTGATTTCTTTCATCAGTGTTTTATAGTTTTCTATGTATAGGTCTTTTGTTTCTTTAGGTAGATATACTCCTAAGTATTTTATTCTTTTTGTTGCAATGGTGAATGGTATTGTTTCCTTAATTTCTCTTTCTGTTTTTTCATTGTTAGTATATAGGAATGCAAGGGATTTTTGTGTGTTAATTTTATATCCTGCAACTTTACTATCCTTTCCAACTTCTAGAGGCTGTCCTCATTCCTTAGCTGGTGGTCCCCTTCCATTTTGGGGTCTTTTTCATATTACATCATTCTGACCTGATTCTCGGACTTCCCTCTTCCACAGTTAAAGACCATTTTGATTTCACTGGGCCCATGTGGATAACTCAGGATAATCTTATTTTAAGGGCAACTGATTAGCAACTGTAATTCCACCAGCAACTGTAATTCCCTTTTCCAGGTATATGAGCAAGGAGATCAAACCAGTCAATCCTAAAGGAAAACAAACCCTGAATATTCATTGGAAGGACTGATGCTGAAGCTGAAGCTCCAATACTGTGGCCATCTGATGCAAAGAGCCAACTCTTTGGAAAAGACTTTGATGCTGAGGGCAGGAGGAGAAGGGGGCAACAGAGGATGAGATGGTTGGATGGCATCATCAACTCAATGGACATGAGTCTGAGCAAACTCCAGGAGATGGTGAAGGACAGGGAAGCCTGGCGTGCTGCAGTCGATGGGGTCACAAAGAGTCAGACTCGACTGGGCAATTGAACACCAGGGGCAGCCCCTCCCAGCAGTGGGCCCTCTTATCTCCCTAGGCAGCAAGGTGGGGAGGAGCCAGGAAGAGGGCAGGGGTGGTGAGCTGCCTTAGCAAGTTCTCAGTCTTGCCTGAACTGGGGACCTGGGATCAGGATCCACATGCTGTCTCAGGAGGCAGAAGGTAGGTAGGTGTCTAGCCAAGGCTTGGCTGACTCCCAGGATGCTCCCACTAGCCTCCCAAACCCACCTAAACGCCCCCCTCAGTCCCTGAAGTTCCTGGAGTCACCCTCACATCCAGATCCCAGAATTTCCTAGAAACTTAACAACCATCCCCCTACTCCTCTGCCTTGTCGATCTCAACCATTTGAATTAGGCAGAATGTGTCTGTGTGTCTGTCTGTCCTGAGAATTTGTCATCATTATATGTCTGTGTTTGATTGGGTTTTTATATCTTCTTCTCAGATTGAAGTTGGTTCACTTTTTAACTTAGAAAAGTTAATTTTGTTCTTTTCCTTTGTTGGTTTCTTGCTTTTCCTTATTCAAAAGCAAACCACTGATCACAGGAAATACAGACAGACAAAAAGGAAAAACCTGAACCGCACAAACAGCCCCACCCACCCGGAGACAATCACTAGTTAACACCTGGGCGCGGGGCTATCCAGACATTCATCTTTGCATCCAAGTGTATTCTAACAGAAATTGAATTTTACCACAGGGCACATTTCTAGTTCTCTAACTCCCTCTTCTTTTTACTTACTGGTGTATGATAAATGCCCTTTCATGGTAATGGGTTTAAATTTACCCCATTGTTTTTATACCTGCCTAGTGTCTGATGTTCTGTCTCTGCTAGGGTTTGCCCCACCAGCCTCCTCTGATCGGCATTGGAGCCCACGCCTAACGTTCACTCTTACAAATGCACGGGATGAATGCATCTGAGTGTGTGTGTGTGTGAGCGTGTGTGTGTGTGCGTGTAGCCGTGTCTGTCTTTTCAAGTGTCTTGTCCTGAGGGGAGCAGGGATTGGCAGCGCACAATGACCCTTTTCAACTCCTTGGAACAAGTGGTTTCCTTTAAGGAAGGTACTTTTCCGGAAAACAAATTATTTCAGGGACTCCTGATTCCAGAATCCAGTGTGTTCCAGAGAAAAGCACCAGGCTGGTGGCGGCCAGGATGGGGGAGGAAGGGCGGGGGCTCCTGACAGCTGGGCTTCCAGGCTCTTCCCTCTCTCCAGCATAACCTCTGGACAAGGGGGCAAGACTCCCACCTCCTCTACCCCTGGCTGGAGCCCAGCTAGTGAGTGGTGGGGGCAGAGCGCAGACGGAGCTGGGTGGCGCAGAGCGGGTTCTCTGCCCCTTCATCCTGGGGCGGACCCGGGCGCGGAGCGGCACCGTCCATACGGCAGGGAGGCCAGGCGGGACAGCCCGGGGCTGCGGGCGGTTAACCCGGAGTCCAACCTTCCGCAGAGCTATCTGGGGTGAGGTTTCGTGGGCTGCCCCTTTAAAGTGTATACGGCAAGGACTGCATCCTCCAAAGACAGATCCAGGTGGGGCATGTGCGTGCAAGGCTTTTGTCCAGGAAAACCCAGGGTAAATCCAGGTGTTCCTGCCTTCCCTTCATCCTGAAGATATGAGATGGGTCGGATGAGAATTCCGGTCCCATTTACAGAGAGGGCAGGTTAGCTTTCTGCCTGCAGGTTCCAGCAGCGCTGGGAGGCACTGTTCGGGAGCACTCCACAGTGGGGACTCAGGTCCCTCAACTGTAAAATGGAGACGGTGGGGAATGCTGCTGGGAAAGATGCTCATCACAGCGTTTACTGTGATGGGATCACAGTGAGCATCGAAGAGAGGTTGGATAAAAAGCATAATGCCTGGTACCCAGTAAGAGTCCAATAAATAGGAAAAAATCACTGCAGACTGTGACTGCAGCCATGAAATTAAAAGACACTTGCTCCTTGGAAGGAAAGCTGTGACAAACCCAGACACCATATTAAAAAAGCAGAGTTATCACTCTGCCAACAAAAAGTCGATAGAGTCAAATCTATGGTTTTTCCATTAATCATGTATGGATGTGAGAGTTGGGCCATGAAGAAGGCTGAGCACTGAAGAACTGATGCTTTTGAACTGTGGTGTTGGAGAAGACTCTTGAGAGTCCCTTGGACAGCAAGGAGATCAAACCAGTCAACCCTAAAGGAAATCAACCCTGAATGTTCATTGGGAGGACTGATGCTGCAGTGTACCTGATGCCAAGAGCCAACTCATTGGAAAAGACCTTGATGCAGGGAAAGACTGAAGGCAGGAGGAGAGGGGGCCACAGAGGATGAGATGGCTGGATGGCATCACTGACTCAATGAACCTGAGTTTGACCAAGTGCCGGGAGATAGTGAAGGACAGGGAAGCCTGGTGTGCTGCAGTCCATGAGGCTGCAAAATGTCAGACACGATGGAGCAACTGAACAACAATCACAAGTAACTGAATGAGCAGAGAGAATGCTGCATTTGGAGCCTGAGAGAGGGGGGTTCCAATGCAGCTCTGCCCAGCTTTCCAGGTGACCTTGAGCAGCCCCTTCCCTCGCTGCCACCAAGTAAACACTCCCAGCCTTGCCAGCCTCTCTTGGTACCAGCTTTAGCTTCTGTCCTTACACTACCATCTCCTCCGTCTCTAGAGGTGCTCCGTGCTGGCCTGTTACAGAGTTTCCCACCCCCATCTTACACAATTGTCTGCCCTGGGTGGAAGGGCAGAGCACTTCAGGCCAACACACACCACAACATAAATACACACCACACAACATGCACACATGAACATACACACCACACGACATGCGCACTCACACCGTACAACATACACACATAGATGCCACACACGCACTCCACACGTGAGAACAGCAGGACGGCTGCTCCTGTCTGCTGTGGGTCATCAGTCCAGGCTCTCCTTGACCTCAGCTCCCCAGACCCATCTCTGAGCAGACGCTCCTGCTTCACTGAGTAAACAGACCATCTGGTGTGATGCCCTCCTCCCCCTCCTCCCCCACCACACACACAACATGAACGTTTACCGTACTCTTGAGCATCTTTTCCAGCAGCATTCCCTCGCCCCCACTTGCCTGACTCCTTGACTCCCACCCCACCCCTTCCGTGGGGCTCCTCCTTGCTGACGATTGTCACTATCTCCCTCTGCAATCCTTCTCCTTCAGCTCTTCACATGTTCAACCTCCCTCCCCTGCTTAAAAACGCCAATAATAAACTCTCCTTCAAGGCCATGCCCCTCTGGCCACAATACATCGCTCTTCTTCCCTTCAGATTATCTTCAGTCCTTATCCTCTGCTGACTCAGCTCCCACTGACGTCACTGCCCCTGAGCATGCACACGTGAGAACACACACACACACTGCGGACACGTGTGCACATGCATACCGCCCATAGGGCTGCTCCCTGCACGCCACTCAAGCTTTTCTCACCAAGGTCATTGTCAACGGTCCATTGCAAAATCTGAGGCCTCTTCTGGGCCTTCACCTCCCTGATGCTTCAACCACTTAAACCCCCTCTCTGAGAACCACTCCCTCCCTCGTAGGATTGCCAGATAAAATACTGACACCCTAGTTCAATTTGAACCTCAGATAGACAACGAGTAACATTTTAGTGTAAGTATGTCCCCAGTACTGCCTGGGACGTACGTATACTAAAAATTATTTGTTGTCTACCTGAAATTAAAATTAACCAGATGCCCTGCATTTTTATTTGCTAAATCTGGACCCCTACTCCCAACCTTCCTACCCCTTCTCTAGCTGCTCCTCCTGGTCCCATCTCCCTTTTGTCAGCCTGCTCCAGGGTGCTGGCCTTGACTGCCTGCCTTTCTCAAATGCCCTGCGTTCCTGGGACATCCTCTCCCTAACCCTCGGCTCCACCTCCACGCAGTGCTGGCCACTCCCCGAGTCTCCCAGGACCTTTCCTCCAGCTCCCACTGCAGAAGCCACCGCTCCCCTGTAGCAACAGCTGTGCCCATGTGTGTGTGCTGGGGAAGACGGCTCCTGCCCAGACTGACAAGCCAGGCTGCCTCTTCATTGCCTTCGCTTGCCCGGAAACATACTGGCCAAGTGTGGCAAGAAGGGGTTCTCGCAGGAGCTGGCTGTGTTTCATCTCCTGGCCCCCACTCTATCTGACCCCCTACGCCCTGCCGCACACATTCTCCGAATCTCCAATCCTGCCAGTCCCTCTGGGGGACCCTCCCCCAAATTCTTCTTGTTGAAGTGCCTACTTTTCTTCAAGTCCAACTCAAAGGTCACCTCCTCCCGGGTTCCCTGGGGACTGGGGCCCTCTCTCCCCTGAGCACCCTGTCCAGATGACTAAATTGGGTGTTCATCGGTTGCTGGGACTGGGTCTTGGTGACTTTCACGTTCCCTGGGTGGGGCCTGGTACACAGTCGGTGCTCAGCCAGTGTTTTTTGAATGGAGGAGTGGATGGGTGATGGAATGAATGAATGAATGCATGAGTCGGCGAGGAAGTAAGGCTCAGCAAGTAGGTGGAGTAAGAGGACAGATGGACAGATGGACAGATGGGTGGGTAGGTGGGTGGATGAGCGAGTGGAGCCAATGAGAGCCTGGGACTTGACAGACTGCTCGCCCGCAGAGCGAGGCTGCCCCCTCGCCGTTGCTTGTTCTCAGGGCTGAGTGCAGCCTACAGACCTTCCTCCACAGACTGAGGGAAGAATGTGACCACAGCACACAGAGGCAAAGCCCTGGACCGGGGGTCCTGACACTTGGGTCCGGCTGAAGGTGCTGGGCCTACAGCAGAGCTAACTCTGCTTGAGGACAGAGAGAGGCTGAGGCCCACTCTCTTGTCTCCTCCCAGACCTTGTACCTCCAGCTGTGCCCACGGGGAGCTCCTGCGCCCAGTATTTCTCTCTGCCCGGACATGCTCACCCGGCTCTGAGAACAGGCCGCTGCTGAGCTCCCGTGGAGAGGTGCTCACAGGACGCCTCCACGGAAGGACTTCAGGGCCAGCCTGTGCCAGGAGCCACTTTGCCTGAGGCCGAACCTCAGGGGGCGGGGGCTCTCAGAGAAGAGCAAAGATGGGGGATATTAAGGGCCTGCATCATCTTTAACTCCTTCCTCTATCTAATCCTGCTTCCCCCTCCTTCCCCTCATGGCTGTTGATTCCTATAAACATCTCACACCCCACAACTCTGTCTGGGCTTCGCTTTCAGAGAACGTGAACTGAACAGTTCACTCCGCTCAGCTGAGGCCCTCTGGGGCCTCCCTGCCGCACTCCACGTGCATCTGTGAAGGCTCTGCTTGCGGGCTCTAGGGTCCAGAGAGACCGACACAGGGTCCTCAGGCGCTCCGGGCCTTCCCTCTGCTGTGCCTCTCCCCTCCCCAGACTCACCCCTCTCCACCAACCTGACTCTCTCCCTGGCTCCTTACACCTCTGCACTTTCACAGCCCCAAGCATCTCTCTCTGCGAGTCCTTTTATGGCAGCCACATGGCCAGGGTGGCCCATCCAGGCCCCCTCAGGGGCCAGACCTCCTCTCTGGGTCAGTCCTGCCCCCGTCAACGCCAGGTCCTAGGAGAGTCATTCCTTCAGTGCTGGATGGAGACATGAGTCAGGAGACTCAGAATTCTGCATCCTTCAAACCGTTTGCTAAATATGGTCTGGCATGCATTTCATGGGTACAGAGAAAACAGCTCTTCTGTAAATAAAAACAGAACATCTCTTTATTTGTGATGCAAACAAGAGCTTTGTTACATACTGTCGATATAATATAACATTTTAACTTATTCGAAATTACCTTTCAGTTGGTGATTTTTCAGTCATTCCTGGGTGATGCAAGTCACAGTCTCTAAGAATAGAAGTGACCCATAAGAATATAGAAATAAAGTCTCATGCAAATACATTTCAAAGTCTTCTTTCTGGCTTTCCTATTAATAAAACGTCTGGTACTTTCTGTGACTCTTTTTCTCTTCTGTTTCCTTTTGTGGTTTCCCAACCCTGATTCTTGGGAGACCCATAAAAGGATATGCAT
Organism: Cervus canadensis; assembly: GCF_019320065.1. NCBI lineage: Eukaryota > Metazoa > Chordata > Mammalia > Artiodactyla > Cervidae > Cervus > Cervus canadensis. The sequence continues at coordinate 13,253,644 of NC_057399.1, forward strand.
TTTCAATTGTGAAATGAATTGCCAGTTCCCAGGTAGCAGGCTTTTGGTTTCAGAATTTCAGGGCGGATTTCAGGTAACAGGTAGGAGGCAGGTCTCAGAAGTGGGCTCTGCAATACGTGCGCAGGCAAGTAGCAGAATGCCTCTCTCAGAACAGATAAAAAGTGGTTTCTGAAACTGTCCACTTGAGGGCGCTGCTTCCTCTCGTGGCAATCGAACCAGCGGCGTCATAGGCATCCTGGGACATCTTGAGATAACCAACACTCTGTTCACAATAAAGTCCCGTGATATTTCACTGCATCTTGTAGATCAGAGGAGCTGGCCCACCATGCCATCCAATATTGCCTGGTCACTCACTCTCGACCTCTCGTAAGCCCCACCCTGTGGGTAGGGTCCGGCTGAGCTCTCGGGGGTCAGAGCTGACTCCTACTGGTCCCATCACTGTAGATCTCCCAGGCTGGAGGGCATGGCCAACCGGAATAGGATGAGTCAGGAGTCTGCTGGATACAGGCTGGACAGGACAGAAATGCCAGGCTGGAGGAGTGGGTCACCAGAGAAGGCTTGCTGGGGGAAGAGGAGTCTGACCCGCAGCAGAGCAAATCCTGGGCTTTCCAGGTGGCTCAGTGGTAAAGAATCCGCCTGCTAATACAGGAGACTTGGGTTCAATCCCTGGGTCAAGAAGATCCCCTGGAGAATGGAATGGCTACCTGTTCCAGTATTCTTGCCTGGAGAATTCCACGGACAGAGGAGCCTGGCAGGCTACCGTCCATGGGGTCACAAAGAGTTGGACACGACTGAGCGCCTAAACAACAAGAGCAAATCCTGGGGGCTGGTAGATTTCACATGAAGGTCCAGAAGTCCTGGGCACCTGCCACTGGCTGAGCATGGCGACCTGGCCCAGTGAAGAGGGAAGCCTCCTGGCGAAACGTGGCCACTGTGAAGCTGGGGCGCGGGGCCCCCTGAGGATCCTGGCTCCTTGAGTCACAGCTGAAGCAGCAGAGGACGCAGGTGATGGCCACGGTGACCACAAAGAGCACAGCCACCATCCCGATCACTGCTGCTTCCATGGCCCTGTGTGGCCACGGACCACTGAGCAGCCCAGGGTGTGTTTTGGACCTCACTCGCTCCCCATCCGAAGCGAGGAGCTGCTGGTGATGGCTTGCTCCTCCGGCTGCTCTCCCTGTGGTCTTCTAAGGAGATACTGGTCTGAGGCCCTGGCTGGTACCCGCTCTGGGCCGTTGGGCACCCCACATGGCTCTACTCCGACTTTAGTGGCCTCTGTCACTTTTCTCAGCCTTGGGCCAGGCTTCCAAGAGCCGTGGGCAACTCCACTGGCAGCTCTGGAAGAAGCGCTGTCCTGAAAAACATAAGCTCAAGACTCCTTGGATGCAGGAGCTGGAACGAGAGCGCAGACTTTGTTCAGAGGGAGCCCCGCTCAGCCCTCTGGTGACAGCCACGGATTTCAGGAGTGTTTGTACACTCGGACAAAAGACAAAACACTCCCCCTCCTGTGGGTCCGGGATGGGCCCAGACTCCTCCCTTGGAGGAACCTTGGATCAGTCTTTGAATCAGCCCCACTGCTGACTCTTGAACCTCTGGCCCTGTGCTGAGGGCTGGGACGAAGGAGGGGAGGAGGCAACATCAACTCTGAGTCAGATGCAGGGTCACCACGAGCGCCTGTCTCGTTGGCCTCCTTTTCCGCACGTACTGGGAGAGTGCTGTTTAGATGGGGCAGGTCACTGTCCGGGTGGGATCCCTGAGCCCTTCAGAACTCCTGTGGGCTCCTTAATCCCATTCTCTGCTCCAGCCCCGCCCCCCAGCCCCCCCTTGCTGCCTGCTGGTGCCCGCTGCTCACTCTCAGCTGCTGTGAAAACTTACCCCGGGCTGGCAGAGGGGCAGCTATGGCTGTACGCAGTGCCGGGGCCTCCTGACCTGATGACCACCCCAGGGCCCAGGCCATGGCATGCTCGTCCCAGGGTGCCTCGGCCTTGGTGCTGCCTGGGACGAGGCTCTGAGATGTCTGAGCGGCTGTGAGAGCTTCCTGCACGCCTTCCTCCAATTGTGAGTGAGGGCCCAGGACCCGCACAGCTGCCGGCCCCCTTGGTGACTGCGCTCACCCCACCCCCCACGCACACCCATGCCACTCCAGCCCGGCCTCCTGCCAGCGTTTCTTCTTCACTGGCCGGGGGAGTGGGGGTGAGCCCTGTCCAGGCCACTCCATCTCCCATCCTCACTTGATCACAGCCTTTCCATGGCCAGCACCTCCTGAGACCACCACCACTTCCAGAAAGGAGGCTGAATTACTAACCCGATTTCATCCAAACCCTGAGAAAGGGTGTCATTACAGACAATAACTCCAGGTATTAGACACAGCCAGGCACTATCTCATATAATGGTTCCAGCAACGCTGTGAAGTAACATTTTCTCTATTTTAGAGATAGTCACAGCCCATGGCCTATTGCTATTAGTAGTGATAACTAGAGCACCAAATAGCCAAGGAGGGACTTCCCTCCCTTTCCTCCTAGTTCAGACCTCTCTCCAGATACCACCACTCCACAGGGCAGTTGTCTCCTATACATTTACTGATCAGAGTGTGAAGACCCAGAGATGGCCAAGGGCTAGCCCAGGGCCACATAGCCTGGATCCTTTTCAATTTCTCCAATGCCCAGTGAACTTTCCTTGGTTCTAGTGTTAGGAAATTGCTTATGCACAGAATGGGAGAGTGACTATTTGGAGTAAATGATACTCTGCCAAGTTCTCTCTCTTCCCCTTTCTAAGATAACTGGACAACCCACACAGGAGGAGCCCAGAGCCAGCTGGGGCTGCATGAGGAAGCTGGACATCTTGAATTACTTGTATTAACTGGAGTGACCAGAAGCAGGGGGCAGGAAATATGGTGAACCACTCTGTGGGCCCTGTGGTTTCAGATTATCAATGAATTGTTATCAATGAATTATCAATGTCAGCCAGTCACTTTGGGAGGTGGAGGGCACCAGGGGGACTGCTTGTCCTAAGGGTTTCTCCAGATATTTTCTTTTCTTGTGGATTTTGTAATCTTATGACAGACAGCCCCTACCCATGAGCCCCAGACACAACAGGGCTCTGAAAGATGTCTACCACTTAGACATACATCTGTCCTCCCAGCATCCATCACTGTCAACTGGTCAGAGAAAAGAGCATGGCCCATACATTCCATATATATACATATACATGCACATAAACACACATAACCATATATATATATATAGGCCTTATCACATGGCATGTGGGATATTAGTTACCCATTAGGGATTAAACCAGCACCCTCTGCAGTGGAAGCATGGAGTTTTAACCTCTGAACCACCAGAGAAGTCCTCCATAGATTCCACTTACATTAAGAAGGGGAAGGTGATGGCAAGTTTCCTGGCTCTCCCAGAGGATGCTCGAGGCCACATATAGGAAAAGCAGGCCATCCAAGGCTCACATCGGGCTCTGCAGAGGGATGAGGGAGGTCCAGGCTGGCGGGCTATTGACCTCCACACACCCCAACACTGAGCAGATGGGGTAATAAAGCAGGAGCTCTCTCAGCAAGGCCCTAGAAGCTTAAAGGACTAATCCCTGCAATGTCCCACTAGTAAAATTGGAAGCCCTCAAGCCCTAAGCTTCTGGTAGTGATGATTCCAAGTACATTTACTTTTTCCAGAGAGCATGAAGCCCTGGAAACCTTTCTCGAGCATCTGTCATGTGAGCTGATTCCACACTTGGGCTTGGGGGGGCCCTCAAGAGTTCTCCAATCTAGGAGGACAGGGGCCTTTGAATCTCTAGGGAAAGAGATTTGAGTGCATCGGCAGAAATGACAACAACAATAACAATAATAATAAATGAGAAACCCATAGGAGTGAATGACAAATTCTTCTTGGGCAAAGACAGAGAGGGGAACGTGCAAGATGTTTTCTGAGCCTGAGGACTGGAGCAGCGTGGACAGGACAAAAGGAACCGGGGGAGGCAGGAATCAGACCGGGGCCTTGGGTGGCCAACCAAGAGGCAGAGACTTGGTCCCAAGGGCAATGAGCAGGCTGCAGTGTGAAGAGGCTTCGCAAAGTGGCAGGGCTGGAGGTGCGCAGACTTAGAGGGGTTGTGGCAGGAATCCAGATCAGGGATGAGCTAAGAGCAACCACAGGGTAAGGGAGGGGAGGCCGATGCAAAGAGTGCTATAGACCCTGGATCCTCTTTCCCAAGCCTGAAATCTGGCCTTGCTATCAGTGAATTTGCCTCCCTCTCCCCGCCTCCCACCCCAGGCCTCTTAGAGAATCACCGGGGAATAGAAAAGAAACAGGACATTCTGTTCCAGTGAGTCAGTCACCAGGCCCCTGACTTTATGGCCTGTTCTCCGGCCCCTCCCCACCACCTCGCCTGGCCCTCAAGCCTCTCCCCCTCCCCTTTCCACCCCAGTTCACAGGACTTCCTTCCTCACTGAAGGCCTCAGAACTGGATTTCCGTCCTGGCTGCAAAATCCTGTCAGCTGCTCTGGGGTAGCTGGGAACAGGCTTTGGCAAGAAGCGTCTGTCACCTATCTCTTCTTAGGGAAGGGGAAACTGAGACTCCGAGGAGCAAGCCCTCTCCCAGGGCCACCCAGCACCACATTCTCCCTCCTAAACTCACAGCCGCACACAGACTCCAGCCAGCCACACACACATACGCATCGGTGGGGTCAGGCTGGCTGAGACTCAACACCTGGATAAGAAACCCTGACCAGTTTACCAAAGAAACGTTCGTTTAGCACAGCCACGTAGGGGGCTTCTACAGGCCCAGAGCATAGTCTGCCCTAGAGGTGGACCGGAAAGACCCCTGGGGGCCAGCCTGGATGGCCTCGCTCCTTCTCTCCGAGCCCCACCGGTACACAGAGAGCCATCTCTGTGCAGGGCTGCCTGCAAACCCTAACCATGCCCCCCATCAGAGCTCGGGCCCCAGGCCTTCTCACCTACTGTCCACGGAGCGCAGCAGAGCCGTCCAGTCTCCCCCACTGCAGGGCCCACTCAGACATTCACTTCCCATCAGAGAGGGAGGTCCAGGGAAAGGCAGGAATAGGCCTGGCCGCTCCCTCCCTCCCACTTGAGTTACAATCAAGAGCCTCCTCACAAAGCTTCTTAATGGTTTTTATTTTCTTGGATTAAGGCACCACTGACTTGACTGTGCAGCCTCACGACCTCCTTCAAACACAGGGGCATTGCCAGGGCCCCTCCCAGCTACCTTGCCAGCCAGAGGCCTGGTCATTGAGAGAGAGCAGGGCACACCTGCCCATCCGCACACACCAGCACGCCTGCACCAACCGGACGGGTGGTCCATTCTGGTGCCCCTTGGGAGTTAAGGTCACAAGGTGGTGTCTGTCCCCGAAGGACCACCAGCACCGCCTGCGCTCAACCCCGTCCCCCTCCTGTGTGTGCAGGGTCAGCCCTGGCACTTCTCCGCTCTCCTCTGCAGCACACCGGGCGTAGTAGGTGGACGAAGCCCAAGCAGGACCCGGTGTTCATTGCAGAGGGTGCCCTGCTGCGTGGGAGCGTCGGCAGGTCCACTCGTCTGGCGACGGCAGGGCAGGCAGCGGCTGCCCTGCACGGGCATCAGTGGCGGCCTCGGTGGGCACGGGCAGCGTGGTGGGCGGCGTGATGGTGGGCATGGTGGTGGGCGAGGTGGTGATGGTGATGGTGGAGGTTTGCATGGGGCATGTGAGACACGTGGCCAGCATGACGGAAATGGTGCAAGTGTCCCAGGTGGCCCCGGCCTGAGGAGATCCACGGCCGGGCCCACCTGATGCGGTTCCTCCTGGCGGCGGGGCGGTTCCTCTCCACGTCGGGCTCCTCCTGTCTGGAGTACAGGCAGGCGGCCAGCAGCAGCAGCAGCAGCAAGGCCGCCACCGCGCCTACGATCAAGCCCACGAGGGTCGTGTGCTGCAGAAGGTCCAGCATCTGGGAGCTGACAGGGGCCTCTGCGTGGCGGCTCCTCACTGCTTCCTCCCCTTCAGCAGCCTCTGCTCAGCCCTCGCAGTCACTGGACTGTTTTCTCCGCTCCTGTGGGTTGGAGAGCAGCCAGGGAATGTGGGTGCAGCCTCTTTGGGTTGCAGCTGCCAGCTGAGGGGAGGCCCGGCGACTGTTAACTCTGGGGAGGCCCAAGTGAGGCTAGGTGGGGAGAGAGGAGCTGGAAGGAGGGGCCTCGGGGCGAGGGGAGAGCCCAGAGGCTAGAGATAAGAGCCTGGGCCCCCATCCCTGCCACCTAGCTGGGTGATTGGGCCAGCCCGGTCCCCTCCCTGGGCTTCAGGGCCCTCCTCTCTTAGAGACAGCACAGCACACTAACTAAGATCGTGGGTTCTAGAACCACGTGGCTCATCAGCCCTGTGACTGCACAAGTTTCCCATGCTCTCTGCCTCAGTTTCCTCATGTGTAAAAGGGTTCATTAGAGTATATTTCCTAGTAGGGTTTTCTGAGGATTTAAGGAATTAGTGTTTATAAGGCACTTAAACCAGGTCTGGACACATGTTTGCCACTGATATTGAGTGAGTGAAAGTCACTCAGTTGTATCCGACTCTGCGACCCCAAGGACGGTAGCCCGCCAGTTTCCTCTGTTCATGGAATTATTCAGGCAAGCATCCTGGAGTGGGTTGCCATTCCCTTCTCCAGGGGATCTTCCCAACCCAGGGGTCAAACCTGGGTCTCCCGCATTTCGGGCAGATTCTATACCACCCAAGCCACCAGGGAAGCCACCAACATTAAGGCAGTGGAGTTTGGACCAGATGACTTGGGGGGACCAAGCGTCATCTGGGAGACCGTGGCTCCCTGTCCCACAGCCCACAGAGGCCGCGGGGGCTGAGTCACATTCTGTCCTGCAGTAGTCTCACACTTCAGGAGCTCAGGCCAGCCCGGCAGGCAGGAAAGCTGAACAACTGTCTCTGCAGCCTCAGTCCTGCTGGGTCTGGGAGCTGGGTGTCAGTGTAGGGCTGCAGGAGGCAGGAAGCTGGCCGCTGAGGTCAGAGAGGCCAGGCCCCAGGGTCAGTCTCCTGGCTCCCAGTCAATAGGCTCCACTGCCCATACACGGCAGGCTCCCCGCTCCATCCGAAGCTCCCCGCCCAACAGTCAAGACACTCCATTCCTGCCTGGGGGAGAATTCACAGAGCAGGCAGGACCTGAGCAGTTGCAGATCCCTCTGCCCATGCAGTCCAGAACCCTCTGTTCATCTAGACAAGCACTTATCCATCCCACCACACGGCCGAGGGGCCAGGGACGGTTGCTTGCTATCTTTCCAGGCAGCCCCTCCCATTGTGGGCTTGTCAGGCTGTTCTTACAGTCCTTCCTCACATGCTGCAGGGTCCCCCCCAAAGCCACAGCTCTGCACCTCGACCTTGAGACCATGGGTGCCCAGGGGACCCTCCACAGAGAGCCCCCACCCCGCCCCCGCTCAATTCTCTGCCACCCAGAGAAATGCTTCCAGCAGCCGGCCTCCTGGTGACCTTGGACACACCCCTTCCCTGCAGCCTGTTTCCTCCTCTAGAAAAGTGCCAGGGCAAGAGGTGACCTCTGGGGACCCTCACTCTCTGACCTGGATCTGAGATGAACTGTCTCAGGGAGGCCCCAAACCCTTAGGGCAAACCTCCTCTGAATGAAGAGATCAAACATTCCCTTCAACCAAATTGGACTCTGGGGGCAGAGGGTTTAATGAGTCCTGGGGCTCTCCCCCTGGGGTGCAGGGTGGAGGGAGGAAGCCACTTGAACTTTTAATGATGCTCAAGTGAGCATTCCCTCCTGCCGCTTCTGGAGGCCGCGGAGGCCAGCTGCCTCCCCTGGGGGCCTGTTAAGGAGGGAAGTCTGCTGGAAGGAGGAGGAGGAAGGCAAGCAGAACTTTCTCCTACTTGGGAGCTTCTCCAAGGAGACTCCCACTGCATACCAGCCCCGGGAGGAGGGCAGGGCCCTGCAACTGGCAGAACTCCCATCAGCACAAAGGGCCCCTTGGAACCATGTGGCCCTAGCCCTCACTGAGAGCTGGAGAAACTGAGGCCAGAGAAGGGAAGGGGCTTGTCTGAGTTTCCCCAGCCTCAGGGGCTGTTCTGGACAGCATGTAATCAAGGCAGCAAGATTCCTGGAGTGAAGGCCAGTCTCCTGAGTGAGAGTCTGAGATCAGCTGGGGACCGTCCATAGTGATAACAGGGAAAGGATGTGCTGATACGGATGACTCTGGTGGGGAAGGGGTTTCGGGACTTCCCCAACACCACCCCCACATTTATTTTCTCAAGTGCACAGTCACTCCCTATCTCAACAGAAGATGCCATCCTAATGTGGGCATTTGATTTGAAGCTTTGGGTACTCAGGGAGATATTGAGACCATGGTCCTCCAGGATATTACAAGTGACTGAGACTTTCTTGGAGGGGTTGCAGGACAGATGACCTTACAGCATATGTGATTGTGTGTTCCCTGCCCTGAAAAAGCTTTCCTGTGGCGTTGTCACTGTATTTCTCCCTTAAGGCTGGGGCTTCTGCACACTCCACTGGCAGCCTTTCAAGCTGAGGAACCAGAGTTCCGGACAATACATATGGCTGATGGGGCAGCCTTTTGGAGTTCATATCATTAGCTTCATGATGTGATATGAAGGTGCCCCCTAACCCTAATCTCTGCGTATACTTGCATGCATGAGAACATGTGTAAACCAACATTGCATTGAAGCAAATTCATGCACCAAGAGCTATGTGTACACACACTTACACACAAGTACACACAAGCTCCCTAAAAGCTCGCAAACTTGTGCTGGTCCTAGCTGCAAGTGGGTTTTGATCGTCCCACAACAGCAACCTTTGTTTTCACCAATTGGTGGCACCACCTAGTGGTGACACTGTAAATAAATCAGTTTTGTATTCAGACTTGTCAAAAGCGGTAGTTCCCTGATCTTTGCTTACAGATCATAATTTGAAACCATCCACTTAACTCTTCTCTGTTCCAAATTCTGACCAAGAACATGTAAGGAGTTTCTGCAATACATAGTGCAGATGGAAGCAGATCAATGGATGTATTGACTAAGTAAGGGCATCCCTGGGAAGCCCGATGGGGGTGCTGCCCCAGCAGAGCCACTCTAAGCCCCATGATAGACACCAGGGCTATGCATTAGGGTGAGGTTGGCACAGGCAGGAAGCAATTTTGGTGATGCTGGGAACTGCACAAGTGTCTGCTTGCAAATCAGTTGGCCAAGACTTAGCCCAATGTTTGGTTTGCACATAAAAGCAGAGACACTGGTCAGAAGATTCCTAACCTGTACACTCAGAGAAAGGAGACATTCCTCCAGACATTCCTTGAGCTGCCTCCATAAATCCTGAAGGCAAAGTTGCCCAGCATAGCAGCAAACTTCTCTCAAGAGCCCTCCCATGCATTAATCATGGCCAACTGGATGCCCCCACCTGGAAAACTAAACCATAAACAAGTGGGCCTGGAACCAATATGCTTGAAAATACTCTGCATAGTCTTTTCTAGAACCACTTCAAATTCCAATCCCAAACATAGATCTAGGTAGGTCCCTCTGTAAAGTGAACAAATAAAGAAAAACTACTAGACACATGAAGAAAAGATATAAGGTATCGTGTCTTTATTATGAGAGTTGCTAAAAGCCTGAAAACAGGGACTTAGTAAAATTTCCAAATTTATGTTCTAAATAATATTTGAAAAGTTAATTCATATACCAGTTTGGAAAAATATGCAAAATTTTACTTTCAAATTGAAAACCAAATCAAGAAAGACTGCTTTGAGAACCTTCCCAATAACTCTGAAAAAGACCAAAGAAAGAAAGAAATGCCCAGGAAATGAAACACAGGCTGGCCCTTAAACAACAGTGGGGGAACAGGGCACCAACCCCCACGCAGTTGAAAATCAACTTTGTAGGTGGGGTTGATGGAAAATCAACTCCATATCTGGGGTTCTGCGCCTGAGTCAGCCAACCATGGATTGTGTAGTGCTGGAGTGTTTAGTACTGAAAAAAAAACCACACGTGTAATGGATTCATGCAGTTCAAATACATGTTGTCTGAGGGTCAGCTACATGCTTATATAATAGACATTCCAGAAGTGGAGAACAGAACCTGTGGAGAAACAACTGTTAATGAAATAAAAGAAAATTTCCTATCTGAAGCATTGTCTTTTGATCAAAAGTTGCCCTGAGTACTAGGTAAGCTGTGTGAAGAGGCCAGGCCAAGCCAAACCAGCAAGGTATATCCAGGTGAAAATTGAATAGAAGTGTTAATGTGACAAAAATGTATAACAAAGCAAAATGGTAGACCACTGTGGAAACAGTTTAGCAGTTCCTTACAAAACTAAACACACTCTGTCTATCATCTGATCCAGTAATCACACTCCTTGGTATTTATCCAAAGGTAAAACGTATGTCCACTCAAACACCTGCACACGGACGTTTGTAGCAGCTGTATTCATAACTTCCAAAACTTGACAGCAACCAAGATACCCTTCAGTAGGTGAATGGATTGAAAAGCTAAGTATATCCAAACAATGGAACATCATTCAGCACTAGGAAAAATGAGCTGTCAAGTCATGAGTAGACATGGAGGAATGTTAACTGTGTATTACTAAGTGAAAGAGGACCATCTGAAAAAGCTACATACTATGTGATTCCAATTGTATGACATTCTGGGAAAGGCATAACTATGGAGACAAAGAATCAGCGGTTGCCAGGAGGCAGTGCGGAGGAAAGGATGAGTAAGCAGAACGTAAAGGATCTTTAGGTCCAAGAAACTATTATGTAGCTCGTCATAACGTGGACATGTGTCATTACACATTTTGGTAAACCGTTAGAAGGTACAGCAGCGACAGTGAGCCCTGAAGTTACCCAGGGCCTCCGGGCCTCTGTCAGTGCAGGTGCATCAGCTGTAACAAACGGAGACGTTAATAGCGGGGAAGTCTGTCTGTACCTGGGGCAGGAAGTACATGGAAGCTCTCTCTGCCTTCCATTCAATTTTGCTGTGAATGTAATCTGCTCTAAAAAATAAAGTCGACTTTAAAGAAGAATAAGGAGGAACTTCCCTGGTGGTCCACTGGTCGAGAACCCAGCTGCCAATGTGGGGCACGTGGGTTCAGCCCCAGAAAGATCTACACGCCGTGGAGCAGCTAAACCCGTTGGCCGCAACTACTGAGCCCATGTGCTGCAACCACTGAAGATCTGCACCTAAAACCTGTGCTCGGAAACAGCAGAAACCACTGTTAACAAGTCCCCGGTGCACCTCAACTAGAGGGGCGCCCCCACGCGCTGCAACTGGAGAAAGTCAGCGCACAGCAGTGAACACCCATCACGGCCTTAAATAAGTAAATGCCATTTTAAAAATAATAAAAAAAGAGAATTAAGGGAATAATTCTAGAATCAGCAGGAACTGTTTAAACTGTCAAAGATTAGAGAAAGAAACCTTTTAAAGTTTTTTAAATGTATATAATTTACTTTATACAACTAGCATAAGCCTGAGACACCCTCACAATCACAGTACAAAAACACTGCAGACAAACCTCAAAATCCTAAAAAATAAATAACATATTTGTATGCCTAGCAAAATATTGAGAGACTAATACTCCATACACAAGTAAAGTTTGTTCCAGGTAAGTCAGGTGGTTTGATAATTTTAGAAATCTATTGTTGGAATTACTTAAATAAAGAGAAGAAAAAAGTAAAACCATATAATCATCTCAACAGATGGCAAAAACACATTTGATAAAGTTCACTAGGCATTCCTGATAAATTTTGCAAATGAACAGAAAAATAGGATACTTTCTTAACATGACTGAAAAGAAAAATATCTCAGACCAATAGCCAATATCATGATTAATGGTAAATAAACACAGGCATTCTCATTAAAATCAGGAACAAGTAAGCATGCTACCTCTCACCATTTTTACTTAGCTTAGTATAGTTAAATAAGAGCATAAAACAAAAGGTAGAAAATTTAAAAGAATATGCTGGAAAACTATTCAGAGTAACGAGAGTTTAATGAATAAAGCTTTCAAATAAAAATACAAAAAGCAGTGACTTTCCTATATAACAGCAATAACTAATTCAAAAAGTCAGAGAATAAATACATCAGCAACAAAAATTATAAAATGTCTAGCAATAAGATTAGCAAGAGTACTTACTAATGGACAGAAAAAAAGACACCGTATTCCCGAGGGCTGTGAAGGAAAACCCGAGTGACTGGAACAACTGTGTCTGACAAGGACGACCCCCTGTTACAAGTCCATGCTAAGCCGGGGGAAAACCAGTCATGTGATCAACATTCACTGGGATCTGTTGGATTAGTTGTTACATGTGATAAAGGTAATTTTTTGCAACATATTAATGTGCTGTTTAATTTTGCCTTTCTAAACATGGAACTTCCTACTTCATTGGGGCATCCATCTGGAGAGAGATTTAAATTATTACAGAAAGTTTACACAGAGGAGTTAACATGCAATCTCTGACATTTAAAGTAGGGCTTTGTCTTTCAGGTCAAGCCATTTTCCTGAGAGGATCTAAATCCTTTTTCCTCCCCCTTTCAATACACTGAATGAAGAAACAAGCTGAGGACCCAGCCCATGATGTTTCCCGATAATGCAGAAACCACACTGTCCCACAAATAACAGCCAAGTAACAGAGGTGTGAAACTCTAAGGAAGATGAAGGCCATGCTACCCAGGGCCAGGGGAAGACGTGTCTCCTCTTGGTCTTTAGTTTCAGCGAGATCTTTAGTTCAGTGAGAACTCTTAGTTTCAGCATGTGGGATCTAGTTTCCTGACCAGGGATTGAACCTGACCTCACAATGCAAGGTCAGAGTCTTAACCACTGGACCACGAGGGAAGTATAGACACAGCCCTTTTCCAACCGTACCTTTTAACACATATGGGGTAATTGTGACCCAGTCTTTGCTATGGGCCTTTTTGGTTTATCAAGCACTTTCAGCAACATGGAAAATTACATAGCGTAGGTATGACAATTATTTCCGCTTTAGAGGTGAAGCAACCATGGCTCAGAGAGGTTAGCTATCTTGCCCAAGGTCACACAGCTTATAAGGGTCAGAGCAAGGATTGACTTCAGAGCATACACAAAGGGGGTAATTAAAGAAGTTTCCATGAAAAGATACTTTAAAAAACTAGGGGCAGGGGTCAGGGAATGGACAGAGGACTAGAAAGCAACCCCAAGTGTTATGGTTTGAACTGGGTTCCCCAAAGAAGATACATTGAACCAGAACCTCAGAATGTAACCTTATTGGGAAATAGGGTCAGGAATTTCCTGGTGGTCCAGTGGTTTGGACGTTGTGCTTTCACTGCCAAGGGCCAGGGTTCAGTCCCTTATCTGGGAACTAAAATCCCATAAGCCACACGGCTCAGCCAAAAAATAAAAAAGCAGTGCTTCATGGCATGTATAATCAGCAAAGATTAGATTATCCTGGAGAAGGGTGGGCCATTGATCCAGTGAGTTGTGTCCTTACACAGATACAGAGAACTATGCCCTATGACCATGGGGGCAGCAAATGGAGGGCTGTGCTCTGAGCTGGGGTCCCCCACCAGCCACCAGAAGCTGCGAAGAGGGAAGATGGATTCTCCTCTCCAGGTTTCAGGGGGAGCTCAGCCCTGCTCTCACTTTATTTTGAACTGGTAGCCTTTGGAACTGTGGGAGAATACATTTCTATTCTTTAGAAAAACACACACAATAGTATTCCTGAACGAGGTTTGTTTTGCCCAACGTGCGTGCCAAGTCGCTTCAGTCCTGTCTGACTCTTTGCGACCCCATGGACTGTAGCCCTGCCAGGCTCCTCTGTCCATGGGGGTTCTCCAGGCCAGAATACTGGAGTGGGTTGCCATGCCCTCCTCCGGGAGATTTTCCCAACCCAGGGATCGAACCCTCATCTCTTAAGTCTCCGGCATTGGCAGGCAGGTTCTTTACCACTAGCGCCACCTCAGAAGCCCAGCGAAAATGCTGAGATGAGAAAATGCTGAGATTTGCAGCAAAGAGGTTTGTTTATAAGGCAGCCAAGCATGGGGAACAGGTCTCAGGTGTGCCTCCCCAAGGCCAGGGGTTCGGGATAATTATGGAATAAAGAATAAAGCAACGGGGGTGGGCTGAGGCTTGGGGGCGTGGGGAGCATGGGCTAAGGTGATTGGGAAAAGGTGTGGTCACCAGCATTCCGCATAACTAAGCTACAGGTTCTAACATCCACAAATGGAGAGGCTTAGCACGATTTAAGGGAGGAGTTCTTGGCCCTCTAGTGTCAAGAGGTTACCGAGCGGACACCCAGGTGGAGGCTCAATGGTCCGCCCCAGTCTTAACTGGCTCAGCTTGAACTAGACACAGCTGACTTCAAGTTGCTGGAAACACCTCGGGCAAACATCTTGTTTGGGCCACTTTCTGCTTACCAGTCTTAAAACCACCTTGCTTATTGAAGGCAGGTGGAATGGATTTGACTGATAAGACCCTGGCTTTCAGGAGTTCCTGCCCCACATCCAGGAGGAGGATATGGTTCCAAGATCCTTGCCTCCAGCAGATGCCTAAAACCATGGATAGTACTGAACCTTATATATACTATATCTTTTCCTGTACATTTGTACCTGTGATAAAGTCTAATTCATAAATTAGGCACAGTAAGAGACTAACAATAACTAATAATAGAATAATATACTAATATATACTAAATATATAAATATAATATAAAAATTATGTAAATGTACTCCTGTCTCTCTCTCTCTCTCTTTCTCTCCCTCCCTCTCTCCCTCTCACACACACACACACACACACACACACACACACAATATCTTATTGTTCTGTACTTACCCGTCTTCTTGTGATGACAGGAGATGATACAGTGCCTTTGATGAGATGAAGTGAGGGGAAGGATGCAGGCACTGTGATACGGTGTTTGGCTACCACAGACCTGACTGTTCCAGCTGACTTCTGTTTCTTTCTTCACAATTTCACAGAGAGAAGATTCTTCCGTGTGCCGTAGATCTCTGCAACCTCAGCGTACGATTTTTTTCTTTCCTTACTAAGAATAGCTTTTATCTTCTCACTTCTAGGAAGCGTTGTATGGCCTCTCTTTGGTGCATCTGAATTGCCAGCATCGCCAGTCTTGCACTTGAGAGCCACTGTTAAGTAAAATAAGAGTTACTGGATCCTAAGCACTGCTGTCCCAGACAGTCAATCTGAATAACCTGCATGGCTACTAAGTGCCTTATGGCCCTGGCAAGATTTTATCCTCTTACTGAGAGCAGCATTCAATTTAAAACGTGAATTGTTTATTTCTGGAATTTCCCATCTAATATTTTTGGACCTCATTTGACCACATGTAACTGAAACCATAGAAAGCAACACCACAGATAAGGTATATACTGTATTCCTTCTAATACTGTAATTGTGACTTAGATTTCTATTCATTTATTTAATTAACATTTGTGTAGCCAGGCCCTGTGTTTGGTGCTGAGGCTAGCGAGAAGAAAGACACAGCCCTTGCCCTCTAGGAGCTTGTTACCTTGAATGGGAGACAGAAATAAATGATTACTAGGTACCAGGTAATTAATTTCTGGAACCCAAGTGTTTTCAAGGTCCCAGGAAAGTGCAAAGGAGAGGGTCATTTATAAGCAATAAACTCCTTTCCCTTTCGTCTCCAACCCACTATTTTAATACACATTTAAACTTCTCTCACTTAATCCTCACAATTCCATTATTCCATGGAATAATTCCATGTAAGGAAGACCTTACATCTCAGGCTTACAGAATTAAGCCTGGGTCACACAGCTAGGAAATGGCAGAGCCAGAATCAAGTCCAGGCCTGCCTGACCCCAGAGCCTACATTGAATCCCTGGGGGCACTGTGCTAGACTGAGAGATGGAACCCATTAAGGCATGATGCCTCCCTCGGAAATAGAAATCATGCCTCTGATGATCCACAGAAAAGGAAAAGGAGACATGAGAGGGTGACAGAGAGGAAAAAGGAAGACTCTTTCAAGGACTTTTGCCCTAAAAATTGGAAAAACATGCCACAAAGCTACTGAACATGGGCACCAGAACTACTGAGATTGTGCTCTAGAGCCTGTGCCCTGCAAGAAGAAAAGCTACCAACATGAGAAGCCTGCAACGAAGAGCAGCCCCCACTCGCCACGACTAGAGAAAGCCCATGCACAGCAATGAAGACCCAGGATAGCTATAATAAGTAAATAAGTAAGTAAACAATAACGGGGACTTCCCTGGTGGTCCAGTGGTTGAGACACCATGCTTCCACCACAGGGGGTACAGGTTCAATCCCTAGTCAGGGAGCTAAGATCCTGCATGCCACGTGGCATGACCAAAAAGTGGAAGAAACAAGTAGGCAATAAAGAGAAAAAAAAAAAGACAGTTGGGTAGATGGATTGAGCAAATGTTAGCAGACGGCTAACAACTGTGGACACTAGACTTTAAGTACATGGCTATTTACAATTTTTTCAATTCTAATGTGTTTGAAAATGTTCACACACATGCAAATGTTGGAGGCAGGGGAAATTAAGCAATAGTTGAGGGGGCAGTGGGAGAATAGATTTTCCTAGCACTGTCCCATATGGTGGCTACTAGCCACATGGCTATGAGCACATAACATAAACTATGGCTAGTCTGAGTTGAGAGCTTCTATATAAGTAATTTAGATGTCAAAAACTTAATACACAAAAGAATGGAAACTAGCTCTTGATTAATTTTGATCTTTTTTTATATGTTGAAATGATCATTTTGATATATTGGGTTAAATAAGATGTTATTGGAATTAATTTCACCTATTTATTTTTACATTTTTAATCCCACTACAAAAATTACATATGCAGCTCCATGTTACATTTTGACTGGACAGAGCCCTCTAGAGCATCCTGTCACCACTGGTCCTGGCCCTTTGTTCACCCACACCTGCTCTGGACCAAGCCTTGTGCCGGGGTAGCTGAATCAAACCCAGTCACAGACTCAGCTGAAGGTTGCCGTCCTGGGGACAAGCCAACACAGATTGGAAAACATCAGATAATTTCACGATTTCAGCATTTTAGGAATCTCAGTGACTTCCCTGTTTGTCGGTGTCCATTTGGTGCCGTTTGGATTATACTTGGGGGCAGAATCTTCCTAGAGAACATTTGGAAATATGTGGGGGTATGAGCAGTTGTCAGGTTGACCAGGGTGGCGGTCAGCTTGTCACATGTAGGATGTAGGATAGTAATTACCGCAGTGACAGAGATAGTCCAGGAAGAATTTTTCTATCCACAACACCAGTAGGGTGCCTGCTGAGAAAGCCAGAAGAGTGACAGACCTGTTTCTGCCCTCTGGATAAGGACTCTGAGGCCCGTTCTCCAAACCACAGAGGGCAGTGCCATTATTTCTGTGCTGGCAAGAACAAGGAACTTCCTGGGCTCCTGATTCACATAATCCAATTCCTGTCTCCTCAAGGGTAGGGAAAACACCAGAGGATAGTCAGGGACGCCCAAGGTCTTGGCTCCCAGCAGGAAACCTGTCTGATTATAAGACTGCCAATAGACAGCGTTCAATTATCCCAGCCTAATTAGCCTTCTGAGAGCCTGTCTCCAGAGTCAGGGCACCACCTCCAGCATCAGCCCTGAGATGCCACAGGCACAGAACATTTCTGGAGTGGTGCCCGGGGATAAGGAGTCATCCTTCTGGTCTGCTCTCAGGGGCTGGAGCTATGGGAGATGGGGAGTGTGGAGGGGGAGTCCCACATAACTCAGGTTGAAGGACATGGAGTCTCAACATTCCACAGACCACAGAGGGCCTTAGTTGAGGAACAGGTAAAGGCGGAAGGACTCAGAGGGAGAGGGAGAATCACAGCCAGCTTTGGAGAAGCTCAGAAATCCCTTCATAGGGGACTGCTCTGGTGGTCCAGGGGTTATGACTCCTAGCTCTCACTGCAGGGAGCATGGGTTTGACCCCTGGTCGGGGAACTAAGATCCCACATGCCATGTGTTGTGGCCAAAAAAGTTAAAAAGAAAGAAATCTCTTCTTAGAAGAAGGTGCAGAAGTCCAGACAAGAGATGACGAGTGCTTGCATTAGGGCAGTAATAGGGAGAGGAACAGATGAACAGATTTAAGGCATATTTTTGAGAGGACATTCTAATTCTTTGATGTGGAGAATTAAGGAGGAGTTAAGTATATCTCTTCAGTATCTGGAGTGACCTATTGAGTCACCCGAGTGGTGAATCGGGCAGGAATAACTTCAAGAAACTTGCTAGTGAAGGGAAGAGAGATGAAGCGGCAGCTGGAGGAAAAAAAAATATGTCAAAGCAGGTTTTATTTTAAAGATACAACAAGGTTAAGCTTTATACTCTCAGAGGAGTCACTAAGGGAGAAGAGTAACTCATGAAATGAGGTTCCTGAGAAAGAGAAGGACTAGGACCAGGGATAGGATCAAGTCAGATGTTTTTAGATTGAGTCCCTGTCTCAGGGTCTGATGTCATGAGCCCCGGCAACTAGATACTTGAACTGATTCCCTCTTGGGCTTCCTTCCTCTTGCTTCCTGCCCACATTTCTTTTTCAAAAAAATTTAAGGTATGTGCTAAGTATTATAAAAGTCTAAAAAAAAGCAAAAGATAGAAAAAGATATGTTAATCAAATGTTAAGCAAAAGAAAGATGGTATAATATTAACAGACAAAATTTTGAAGCAAAAATGATTACTTAAAAGGATTTCTCGTTGTTGTTCAGTTGTTCAGTCATGTCCCACTCTTTTGCGACACCATAGACTGTAGCTCACCAGGCTCCTCTGTCCACAGGGTTTTCTGGGCAAAATTACTGGAGCGGGTTGCCATTTCTTCCTCCAGAGGACCTTCCAAACCCAGAAACTGAACCCAGGTCTCCACATCTCCTGCATTGCAGACAGATTCTTTACCGCTGAGCCACTGGGGAAGCCTGAAGAAGATCTCTACATACACACACAAGAGTGTTTTCTGGGGACTTCCCTCGCGGTCCAGTGATTAAGAATCTGCCTTCCAGCGCAGGGGATGTAGGTTCAATCCTTGGCCAGGAACTAAGATCCCACATGCCGTGGGCAACTAAGCCTGAGTGCTGCAATTAAGACCCGACACAGTCAAATAAATAGAAATAAATATTAAAAAATTATTTTCACCAGCAGGATATTCCAATCTTGTGTGTACATAGTCTCAAAATATATAAATTAAAAATTTACAGAACTGTAACCAGAATTGATAAATTCATAACAAAGAAAACGGTTCTAGCATATATAACTGACATATAAAGCTGACAAAACAATCAGTAGGGATTTAGATTTGAACAAAGGAATTATAAAACTTGATAAAATGGACATATATAGACATATATATATATAGACATATATATAGAAATATATAGACATATATAGACATATATATAGACATATATATATATAGACATATATATAGAAACACTGCCCTCAACAGAGAAGACACATTATTTTCAAACACTCAGATAGTATTTATGAAAAACATTCAGAGAGTAGGTCATAACGCAAATCACAACAGATTTTAAATAAACAGATATCATATATACCACATTTGCTGACTACAATGAAATTAATTTTTATAATGAAATTAAATTAGAAATCAAGCTGAGATCAATTGTAAAAATTAGAAAGATTTACCTAAAAACTTCCATTTGCTTGGAAATTAAGAAATATACTTCTATAATAACTAGAAATAATAATAGTAAAAATTAGAAATTATTTAGAACCAGACAAAAACAAAAATAGTATATATCAAAACTTGTGGCATGAAAAGAAAAGAGCATTTATATTAGAGAAAAGAAAGAAAGTCTGTATTTTTTTTGAAAGTCTGTAATTTAAAGATATTTTAAAAATGAGAAAAAAGAAGCCCAAAGTTAGCAGAAGAAAGAAAATAATGGAGATTAGAGCAGAAAAAAATCAGTGAATAGAAAAATTATAGAAAAAGTCAACAAAACCAAGTTAATTTTTTTATTAATAAAACTAAGGAAAAAGTAGAGAAAAGACTCAAATAAATCAGAAATGAAAGAGACATTGCAAGAGATCACACAGAA
Source organism: Cervus canadensis (assembly GCF_019320065.1). Lineage (NCBI taxonomy): Eukaryota > Metazoa > Chordata > Mammalia > Artiodactyla > Cervidae > Cervus > Cervus canadensis. Next base: position 13,273,677 of record NC_057399.1, read on the forward strand.
ATAAAAAGGAGTATTAACAACTGTTATGAACAATTGAACACAAAAATTTAATAACCTAGAAGAAATGGATGCATTCCTAGAAACCTACCAAAACTGAAATGAGAAGAAATTTGAAAGCCTGAATAGACCAATAACAAATAAGGAAACTGAATCAGTAACCAAAAAATTCCAACAAGAAAGCCCAGGACTAGTTGGCTTCACAGGTGAAAACGACTAAACACTCGAAGAAGAATTAAAACCAATCCTTCTAAAACGCTTCCAAAAAGAAAAAAATAGAAGCAGGAACACTTAGAGACTCATGTTATGAGGCTAACATCACCCTGATACCAAAGTCAAACAAAGTCACCACTAGGCTGGTGCCAAAGACTCAGGATCTTACTTTTTGGACGAAAGTTGGGACATAGTTTTCTGATTTGTGAATTTGTTGATGTGAAAAGCCATCCAGATTTATAAAAGTGAAATTATATTTGAGGGATTACTCTCATTGAAAATGGCATAAAGATAAATATAAAGCTTAAAGAAAGAACATGTCAGTGAACAGACGGCTGGATTCTAAGAGAATAGATTGTTTTAATACAGATTTGTTCTCTTCTCTCAGAGTCTCCAAGCTGTAAGAAACTAGCAAAGCCCAAGGTGGCCAGATAAAGAGCCACAGAGCTGGGGCACACAGATTTTATTTCTATCAGATTCTTACATCTGTCCTTCTACTGCCATAGAGATCGCCTGGGCCTGAGCCCTGCAATTCGAGGTCTCACAGCCACTGCAACTCCCCAGCCCCAGAAGTCCAGAAGAATGCCCTGATGTCCACCAGGTGGAGCCCAGGAGCTGGGGCCCGGTCAATCCTAAAGGGACAAGAATGAAGTATCACGAGGAAGATGGGTGTATCTCAGAAATACAAGGAGAGTTCAGTATGGGAACCATATGGATGGGAATCACTTCATTAACAGGTTACAAAAGAGCTATGTGATCAGTTCACAGTAAAAGACCTGGGTTAATGGAGAGACAATGTTTCTGAAGGGCTTCCCTCGTGGCTCAGCGGTAAAGAATCCGACTGCAATGTAGGAGATGCGGGCTGATTCCTGGATCGGGAAGATCCCCTGGAGGAAAGCACGGCAACCCACTCCAGTATTCTTGTCTGGAGAATCCCCAAGGGCAGAGGAGCCTGGTGGGCTGCAGCCCTCGGGGTCACGAAGAGTGGGACACGGTGAAGCAACTGGGCAGCAGTGTTCCTAAAGGGGGAGCTGGATTTCACGAAAATGTCACTTTTGCCCCCAAGTTAGTCGATAAATGAAAGGCAAGGTCTCAGAATTTTTATGAAATTTGGCAAGCTTATTGCAAAATTTTTCTGGAAAAGAAAATTTGCAAGAATAGCCAATATATTATTGAATAGGCTATTAAGAGAAAATTTGCCCTAAAGGACATCAGTACACTCTACAAATCTATAGTAACTGAACAGTGTGTATGGGGACAGTAAAAAAAAAAAAAAAAAAAAAACCAATAAAATTTCTTTAGAACAAAACAGTGAGTCTAGAAAGAGACTCATACATATATGAGAAATTAGTATTGATAAAAATAGCATTTTTAAATATTGAGAAAAGGATAACCTTTACAATAAATTCTGTTGGGGCATGTAAACAAACTTACCCTATCTTGCAAGTAAATAACTAGATAAATAAATCCAGATAAAATAAGAGTGAAATTAAAAAACATAACTTTTTAAAAGTACTAGGATAAAATATAGAAAAGAAAATGTATTTAAAAGTTTGGAGATATGAAGCAAGAGAAAGAAATTTAATTACCCCAAATCATTAAACTTCTGTATAACAAAAGGCACCATAAACAAACAAAAAGGCCAAGTGACAGAAAATATTCGCCACACATATAATAAACAAAAGATATTGTAGACAATACATAAGGGACTCTTAGAAATCAGTAGTCTTCAAAATAAGAAGAATGGGCATAAAATATGAAGACAATTAACAAAAGGAAAATATTTAACAGCAAAAGTCGATGTATAAAATTATGTTTAACAAGATTAGTAATAAGAAAAATGCAAAGTAAACAATGATATCCATTTTCACCCATCATAATTGTAAATGTCTATATTGTGATTTGTTACAAAGCAAGCTTCACATGTTAAGGAAAGACAAAAGTTTTTTTTTTTTAAAGACCCAAATAGAACTTTTAAAGATGAAAAATACTATTTCTGAGATAAAAATTATATTAGATGACTCAGTGCAACATAATACCCTTAACTGGCTCCAGAAAATAAAAATGACATTAGTGGGAAATTGGTGAAATTTGAATAAAACCTGTAGTCTAATTGTATTAGTGTTAATTTCTTAGTTTTGATAGATGTACTATGTTTATATAAGGTGTTAACATTAGAGAAAGCTTGGTGAAGGGTATATAGGAAACCTAGATACTGTTCTGGAATTCTTCTGCCAACTAAAACATTTTATAGATTTTTTAAAATATATTGAGTGGGATTAATGGCAGACCAAAATCTGCAGAACAAAATATTTGGTTAACTTGATGACATAGCAATATAAACTATCTAAAATAAAACATAGGAAAAAACTGAAAAAGAAAAGAAAGAGCAGAGTATCAGTGAGCTTTGGGACAACTTCAAGTGCCCTAAGATAAGAACAACTGGGGAAATGGCGGACAGAATAAATAATGTAAAAAAATAATGGTTGAAATTTTTCCAAATATGATGAAGACTACCAATCCACAGATCCAAAAATCTCAACAAGCCTCAAGCAGAAGAAACATGAAAACACCTACACCAAAGCATATCATAATCAAACTGCTTAAAACCAATGATAAAACAAAATATTAAAAGCAGCCAGAGAAAAAGACACATTATGCAAAGGCACAAATATAAGGACGGCAGTAGACTTCTTTCTAGAAACCATGTAGGCCAGACAGTTGTGAAACATCTTTAAAATAGGGGGGGCGGAGCAGTTGGGGAGAAAATACCATCAGAATTATGTACCAAGCAAGACTACTTCTCAAAAATGAAGGCAAAATAAAAATATTTTCAGATACACAGACATTGAAATACTTTATCATCAGTAGATCATATCTATAAGAATGCTGAAAGAATTCCTTCAAGTAAAAGAAAAGTGATACTAGAAGGAAACCTAGATCTATACAAAGCAATTAAGAGACCTGGAAGTGTAAAATAAATATAATATAAAAGATTTTTATATATAAATAAATATAAAAGATTTTTATATGATATATAAACATAGCAGTTTTTTCTCTAATTTTTAAACTTCTTTTAAAAATAGTTGATTATTTGAAGCAAAAGTAGTATAGTATTGCAGGATACATAACATATGTGAAGTGAAAATATATGACAATAGCTCAAAGCTCAAGAGAGGGGAAATAAAAGTGCATTGTTAAAAGGTTTATATTTATTTATAATTTATTTATAAATAAATTGGTAGTCTTCATTTATTTATTTATATTTATTTATATGTACCCCTTCACTATTGGTGAAGGGGTACAGTACTAATTAAAGCTAAACTGATAGGTTATACTTAAAGCAACCACTAAAAATAAATGATAACTAATATGCTGCTTCGGGGCTTCCCAGGTGGCACAGTGGTAAAGAACTCACCTGCCAATGCAGGAGATAAAAGAAATGCAGACTCAAAGCTTGGGTTGAGAAGATCCCCTGGAGTAGGAAATGACAACCTGCTCCAGTATTCTTGCCTGGGAAATTTCATTGCCAGAGAAGCCTTGTGGGTTACAGTCCATGGGGTTGCAAAGAGTCAGACATGACTGACTACGCACACACACCCCCCACATGCCAATACAGGGGACAAAATGCAATCATAATGAACACTCAATTAATCGAGAAGAATACAGAATAAAATTTAGAAGGGAGAAAACAACAGACGGGACAACAGATAATAAAAAGCAAGATGGAAGATTTAAATCCAACCATATTCATAATCATTTTAAATGTAAATGGTCTAAACATCCCAATTAAGAAGCAGAGGTTGTCAGATTGAATTTTTAAAGATCCAAATCTATCGTAATAGTGTATAAAGTAGATTTTAAAGAATATTAACAATGATAACGGGCTTTCCTGGTGGCTCAGTGGAAAAGAACCTGCCTGCCAGTGGAGGACACCTGGGTTCGATTCCTGGGTTGAGAAGATCCCCTGGAGAAGGAAATGGCAACCAACCCCAGTATACTTGCCTGGAGCATCCCATGGACAGAGGAGCCTGGAGAGCTACAGTCCATGGGGTCACAAAAGAGTTGGAAATAACTTAGCAACTAAACAACAACAGTGATAAAGACAGTCGTTTGAAAATGACAAAGGGATCAATTCATCAAGTGTACTGAACAATCCTAACAGTTCATGGATCTAATGATAGAACTTCAAAATAAATGAAGCAAATACTAACAGAACAGAAAGAGAAATAGACAAATCTATCATTGCAGCTGTAGATTTCATCACCTCTCCTTCAATAATTGGAAAAAAAAAAAGAAAATGAGGAAGGAAAGAAGATTTGAACAGCACTCTCCACTAACTTGATATTTATAAAACACTTTACCCAGTAACAGCAGGATACACAGTTTTTTTCATAATGCATAGAAAACACTTATCATGGGGCAGGGCAGGCCACCAATATTTCTCATCCCCTCCAACTCTGAGTCACAGAGGATAAATTTATAGTCAGTGCAGCTGAGAAGTTGGGGGCTCCCTTTCTCCCCAGAGTCCCCTCTCGTAGGGTGGAGGCTCTATACCAGATGGAGCAGCAGAGAATACTTGGGCCCCAATCTCATTCACCCCAGCTTTCAGGGTGCTGGGAGAGACAAGCTAAGATGACAAGAGGCTGCTACCTACTACTCTTCACCCAGCACCCAGAGCAGTGGCTCAGAGACTTCATCCACAGGAAGAGGACATCTATAAGAAGGGAAAATTCCAAAGTTCTCCTTCAGAGGAACTGACTCCATCTGAAACAGAGTGAGTAGAAGGTTAATCCTAAACATGCCCCAGGAAACAGCACACAGTAATGCAAAGACAAATAACCCAATTTTAAAATGGGGAAAGGATCTGAATAACTGTTTCCCCAGAAAAGACATATAAATGGCCAATATGCGTGTGGAAAATGCTCTACATCACTTGTCATCAAGGAAATGCAAACCGCAAGGAGACCACACCCACTAGGATGGTTATAACCAAAAAGGCAGATAATAACAAGTGTTCATGAAGCTCTGGAGAAATTGGAACCCTCATAGGTTGCTAATGTGATGTAAAATGGTGCAATCATTTTGGAAAACAGTCTGACAATTCCTCAAAAGGTTAAGGAGAGTTATCACATGACCCAGCAATCCCACTCTTAGGTATGTACCCAAGGAAATGAAAACATACATCCATACAAAAACTTGCCTTACGTGAATGTTCACAGTGGTAATATCCATAACAGTCAAAAAGTGGGAACTCAATGTCCTTCAACCGATGAATACATGAACGAAAACATCCATTGCCATAGACAATATTGGTCCTCCAACTTCTCCCAAATTCACATGTTGTGATCCTAACCCTAATGTGATCATAGGAGGTGGGGCCTTTGGGAGATGATTAAGTCATAAGGGTTGAGCCCTCATGAATGGGATTAGTGCTTTTATAAAATAGACCCCAGAAATGTAAATTGATGCAGCCTCTATGGAAAACAGTATGGAGGTTCCTCAAAAAACTAGACTTGCCACATGACCCAACAATCCCACTCCGGGGCACATATCTAGACAAAACTATATACAATTTGAAAAGATTCCAATGTTTATTGCAGCACGATTTATAATAGCCATGCCTCCACAACTATGAAAAATAAATTTCTGTTGCTAATAAGCTGCCTAGTCTATGGTATTCTGTTCTACCAGCCCAAATAGAGGAAGATATATACATACCATGGAATTTTATCAAGAAATTAAGTACTGATACATGCTATACAATATAGGTCAACCTTAAAAGCATTACGCTGTTAATATATGAAAGAAATCAGTCACAAAGGAACACATATCATATGATTTCATTTATATAAAATAACCAGAATAGAATTATATAGACAGAACGTAGATTAGTGGTGGCCTAGGACCAGAAGAAGCTTGAGGAGAAATGGAGTGTGACCGTGAATGGGGACAGAGTTTCCCTTAAAGGTGAAAACTGCATATCAATTGTTCATTCACTCACTCCATTCTCTTTAAATGTATTCACCAAGAGTGGCCTATCCATTGACTTAATTGTGCATCCATCCATCCATTCATTTACTGATCCTGTAAACATTCACGGCCCACACTGAGGACTGACTTGTGAGGGTGGATTCCTGGCCGTGAGCCACCTCCTCCAACTTTTCTACACCAATTAGCATCTCTGAGTAGACTCTGTGTAATTGGGTCTTTGGGACATCATCCCTGAAGCACCCCCAAAGCTTCTAAGCTGGGTGAATTTCCCCTTCTGCCTCTAAATTGCCTTGGGGATGGTGCAGTCCCCCGGTGCAGGGAGCTTTGAAAGGTCCCTGCTCCCCAGGAGGCTGTCGGCCAGCATGGAGCTGGGAGCGGCTTGGTCAGGCAGTCCCTGGCTGCTGAGAGTCAACCACCGGGCACCCCGTTCAGCCTTGAACCCACCAGAATTTCCCAGTTCTAGCCAACCTGACACACTTCAGAGAAGCCGCTGAATTCTAAGTGCTTGGTCTACTTCTCCCAAATTCTAAGAGCTCCGCTCAACTGTATCACATTGCAAACACTTCACTAAACTCTACGAAAGCCTAGGTGTATCTTCTTAGTTTGGAAAGCTCCACCAGTGTGAAACTCCGGGTCCTGTCCACTGAGGTTCCCTGGAGAGAGGAGGCGCAGACCTGCTTCTTGGACCTGTTTTCTCCTGACTACAGCCAGTGAAGGTTGCTGGTCTCAGAAACATCTTCCAGGGAACAAGGCACATGGATCTGGAAGAGGCTGAAGGTAAGTAGAAAAATGGTGACATGGGGCAGAGGAAGGGGCTGGGATCAGGAGCCCTGGGGAACTTCTGCAGCCTTGGTTTCCCCTCTAACTCACCGTGCAGCATTGGGCAAGCCCCCTCCTTCTCTGAGCTTCATTTCTCCCATACCTAACAAGGGGTGGTCTTGCTGATCTGCAAGCCCCCTCCCAGTTCAGACAGGTGTCATCCAGGCTAGGAACAGCTTGGAGTGAGCAGCCAGCTACTCACTCCCAATGTGTCTTAGCCTCAGGAAGTGGCAATGGGACAGGAAGAAGCTGGCTGTGGCCAGGCTGGGGACGTCAACTTGGCCTTGAGAATCTGGGTGAGGAGGGGAGAGGGCGACCTCCCTGCAGGCTGGTGGGGCTAAGCAACCGGCTGGAAGCCAGTGAGGAAGGTGAGCACCACCCTCCAGGTGCACACACATGGCCGTGATGCATACAGGACAGAGGGCTCAGGTGGCCTGGGAGAGGATCAAGGGAGGCTCTCCAGGGGAAGTGGCACTTAAACTGGTTTTCAGATAGCATTTGGCCAGAAGATACGCAGAAAGACACTGTGGGCTCTGCAAACGAAGCTCCCTGGCCCAGCTCTGGGAACCAGAGTCCCACAGCCTGCAGCCACATCCCTCCTCCTGGCTCTTCTTGGCCCCCAGTCCAGGAGAGCAGGCTGAGCGGCTCAGATTCTCAGGTTCTCAGGACTCAGGCCGGAAGGCAGGTGAAGCGCGGAGCAGGCTGCTCACCATGTCCAAGCTCTCTTTGTCCTCAGGGTTCATCCCAGGCAGAGATTGCTCCCCAGACGCAGGACCGCTGCTTCCCCCGTGATGCTCCCAGGGCCCCTGCCTGGTCACACACCCCCTCTGTCCTGCCTGGTCCTCTGAAGCTCTGGCCACGGGTCCAAGGGCCTGCTCTACTGGGTGTGTGTGCGTGTGTGTGTGTGTGTGTGTGAAAGAGAACAAGAGTGAGTGCCTGCCACACATACACTTGCACCAAGGACTGTGCATGCACACACATGAGCCCGATGTGGTGTGCCTCCTCACAGGTGAAGTGTGAACCCGGCTGCCAGCCGCGTGTTTGTGCGTACAGGCAGGCAGGCGCCCGGGTGGCGGCCCATGTGGTTGTATGTAGATTCTGACAGGTGTATCTGCAGCCACTGACTGCAGAAGCTGCCAGTGCCTTTAGGGGATAAGCTATGTGGTCCACTGAACTATGCGAGGGGGAGGCTATGGGCTGACCCAGCCGCCGGGCCTGCACACAGTGCCCACCGCCTCTGTGCCCCCAACCCTGGCACGGCTCCTCCGGCCACTGCTACCCCATCCAGGGTGCCTCTCCAGGAAGCCAGCCTGGGGTTTCCCTGCTGAAACTTGAAGGGAGCTCACAGCTCACGCTCTCCTGACACTGCAACAGCTCTAGACACAGTCAAACTGAGGCAAGACCTTCCATCTGAGATGCCAGGGCAAGGCCAGTGCTCTTTTTGCTGCAGAAAGGCCCCTCCGCCCCCGAGGCAGCAAGCAAAGCTGGGGACCCCGCGTCTCTGCATGTGAGGGCATAGTCCACAGGGGCCCCAGCCCTGTGGTGGAGGAGGCCCAGGGAGACCCAGAGAGAGTCCACATCAGGAAGGATTTTGTGATGCTTCGAGTGGCCTGACAGCAAAAAGAAAAGTGTGTTTAAGGGAGTCATCTTCCCATCACGAGAGGCATGCACACAGAAGCAGGATGAGGCTGAGGTAGGAACTGGAGAGGATTTTTATCAGGGAATGGTTGAGGCGTCCTGGCCTTGGGGCACACGTGTTCTCATTCCTTCCCCTAATGCCTAGCACCATGTCTGGAGTATGATAGAAACTCAATCCCTTCTCAATTCTGAAAGGAATAAATATGGCAGTCTAACAGAAGGAAATTGTCTCCTGCAAGGGCAGCATTGAGGAACTGGTGCCCGACCCAGACCCAGGCTTGGACAGTGTGTCCCATGGGTTCCAAGAGCCCGAAACACTAGGGAAAGTTTAAGTTCTGCTCCTTAGCTTGTGAGAAGATTGGGAGTAGGGGGAGACACTTAGGAGAAAGATGTCCATCTAGGGTGATGAAAGAACAACCAATATTTGGGGTTTAACAGAAGCAAACATCTGCTGTGAGCTCAGTGCAGCTGTCATGCTGTTAGGAGAACAGGATTTTAGACTCATCTCGCCAGGAACCCACTGTGCGGCCTCAGTTTCCCTACCTGCACAATGGGAGCTCCAACGGATTAATCTCTCAGAGCTTGTTCCAATTTGATGCCTAGGAGTTCATGAAGCCCAAGCAGCCCTGACTCAGGTTAAGAGAAAATAGGAGGCGGGCTGAAAGGTCCATCAAATTGTCATTCAAAAACACATGAGTAGTCAGTTCAGTTGCTCAGTCGTGTCCAACTCTTTGCGACCCCATGGACTGCAGCACGCCAGGCCTCCCTGTTCATCACCAACTCCCAGAGCCGGGTCAAACTCGTGTCCATTGAGTCAGTGATGCCATCTAACCATCTCATCCTCTGTCTTCCTCTTCTCCTCCCACCTTCACTCTTTCCCAGAATCAGGGTCTTTTCTAATGAGTCAGCTCTTTGCATCAGGTGGTCAACGTACTGGAGCTTCAGCTTCAGCATCAGTCCTTCCAACAAATATGGTGAAGATCGATTCTGAAGGTCAGTCCGCAGTAGCTGATGAAGCAGGACCTATGGGCGCACACGTGGACGAGCCCCTGATAGGCTCAGAGGCCAGGAGCCCCTCCAATGCAAAGCACAACCTGTGCTTCATGCATGGAGACCAGAGCTGACTGCAGAGGCAAGTCAGAGTTTTGCAGGCTGGGGGATAAGTGAGACAGGCATCTCCATCAGTGGGAACAATGAGATGCAACTCAAGACTTCCTGAAAGCCAGGAGGACCCTCAGAGACCATCTAGCCCAGTGAGTCTCAAAGTGTGGTCCCCTGACCAACAGAACAGCATCACTCAGACTTAATAAGATAGAAACTCTCTGTTTTCACAAACTTTCCACGTGACTCTCATTTCATCTTTACAGGTGATTCTAAGATTTGAAGCCCTTCCATCCAGCCCATTGTTCCCGATATGATGCTGCTAGAATACTTATTTGCAGAAGGTTAACGGGTGCTCTGTAAAAGGAGGATCTATGGTCAAATAAGTTTGGAAACTACCTACTCTCTACATCACTTTCATAAAGTCACAAATCACAGTGGTGTGTTAATGACTCTGAAAACTTCTACAGTAAATTATTTACTTTTGATTAATCCAACATTGTTTCAAATTGCTTTTTCAGATTGCCCACATTTCCATTAACACTCTTAGAGAAATTCTGACCCACCTCAATCCTCATTTTTCACATGGATCTATTGAAAACTGGAAGAAGTGTGGGGACTACCCAAAGTCTCAGTGAGAATGTGGGTCAGGGCTCAAAAAGGCCCTAGCAATACGCTTCACCCCTAAAGAGACTCTGTGGGCTCCCCACCACCCTGTACCCTCTTTCCCTGCCTCCCAGCCACGTGTCCCTCCAGAGATCTGAGATATGGAGCCCGTCAACAGCACAGAGGTGTCTGAGTTCTTCCTGAAAGGATTTTCAGGTTACCCTGCCCTGGAGCACCTGCTCTTCCCTCTGTGCTCAGTCATGTACCTGGTGACCCTGCTGGGGAACACAGGCATCGTGGCAGTCAGCGTGCTGGAGGCCCGCCTGCACACACCCATGTACTTCTTCCTGGGCAACCTCTCCATCCTGGACATCTGCTACACGTCCACCTTTGTGCCCCTGATGCTCGTCCACCTGCTGTCAGCCCAGAAGACCATCTCCTTTGTTGGCTGCGCACTGCAGATGTGTCTGAGTCTGTCTACAGGCTCCACAGAGTGTCTGCTGCTCGCCATCATGGCCTACGATCGCTACCTGGCCATCTGCCGGCCCCTTAGGTACCCCATGCTGATGAGCTGCCAGCTCTGCTGCTTGCTGGCAGGAGCCGCCTGGGTCCTCTGCCTCTTCAAGTCGGTGACTGAGACAGTCATCGCCATGAGGCTGCCATTCTGTGGCCACCGTGTGGTCAGTCACTTCACCTGTGAGATCCTGGCAGTCCTGAAGCTGGCCTGTGCCGACACGTCCATCAGTGAGGTCTTCCTGCTGGTGGGTGCCGTCTTGCTGCTGCCCGTGCCCCTGGCCTTCATCTGCCTGTCCTACGCACTCATCCTGGCCACCACCCTGAGGGTACCCTCGGCCGCCGGGCGCCACAAAGCCTTCTCTACTTGCTCAGCACACCTGGCCGTGGTCATGCTTTTCTACAGCACCGTAATCTTCATGTACATGAAACCCAAGAGCAAGGAGGCCCGTGTCTCTGATGAGGTCTTCACGGTCCTCTACGCTGTGGTCACACCCATGCTGAACCCCATCATCTACAGCCTGAGGAACAAGGAGGTGAAGGAGGCCGCCAGGAAGGTGTGGGGCAGGATGCAGGCCTCCAGGTGAGGGAGGCCAGGGGCTCCTGCGGGTTAGCAGGTCAGGTCTGCCTCGCCTACAGAGAGGGTGGATGGGGCGCAGGGTTGGGGGTCTGGAATCTTCACCCCAGAAAGGCAGCACCACCTCACGCTGATCCCGCCACAGATCCCAGCTCACAATTCCACCTTTGTTCTTCCCCAGGCAGAGCCCTGGGCCAGCTCTCAGCATCACTCCCCGCATCTTCACACCAGCCTCCCGGCTGGCCTCAAGATTTCAGTCTTGTTCCTCCCAATCTATCCTCCAAGGGTCATCCAGAGGGATATTTTGGAAAAGTCTATTTGATCATGTCTCTCTCTTGACTGAAACCCCTGAATGGCTCCCAGAGCTCTCAGGATGAAGTGAAAGGGCTTCACTGGGGGCATTACAGGCCCCTGCAACCTGGCCCTGGGCTCATGACCAACCCCCTCCCCCGCCCTGTGCCCCACAGACTCCCTCCTGTCAGCCGCAAACACCAGCCCGGCAGGAGCCTCGGTGCGCCCAGCAATGCCCAGCTCTGTGCCCTTCTTGCCTCTTCCCACAAGGCAACCGCCACCCAGCACACAGCTCCACGTGTAAAATAAGTGCCTGATCCTTAAGGCCCGTCTTTTTATTTTTAAAATGTAGTTCCCTAAGCTACACATGAGGTCCTTGTTGTTTTCCTCTTTTATATATAGTACTGTAAATCTGTTAACCCCCAGCTCTTAATTGACCCCTACCCCCACCTCAAGGCCCATCTTCAATGACACCTCCTCCAGGAAGTCTCCCCACTCTGCACCTCTCACTGTGCTCCTCCTGCTTTATTTCAGTGTTGCTCTAAGAGCTGGTAGTACCAGATTTCACTCTGTCCCAAGGTCTGGCCCTACCTCAACCCCAAGCCCACACTGGTTTCTTTTTTTTTTTTTTTCTCGATTATTTTTTTTAGATGGAGGCTACTTACTTTACAGTATTGTAGTGGTTTTTGTCATATATTGACATGAGTCAGCCATGGATTTACATGTGTTCCCCATCCTGAACTACCCAACCCCCACCTCCCTCCCCACACCAGTTTCTTAAACAAACAGAAAACACATCAATGTAGGGCAGAGCCCGGGGTCCTGCCCAAATCTGAGCAGGGCTGAGATGAAGTTCGCAGATGACAGGCACAGTCTAGTGCCTGGGGAGGGTATAGCAGAAGCAGTGATGAGGCCCAGCCTCCTAGATTTCCGGCCCAGCCCAGGCCCTGGGACACTGGTCACCCGGAGCAGCTGAGGGTCTGGCTTCCCCTATCGCATTAGCAGCAGCCCCTCCATCGCCTCCCTGCCGAGCATCCAGGCTTCATGTGGCCTTGGGGAGACTCTGCTTCACCCACCTTCACCCCACCTACTAAGACCCTGACATTTCTACGTCTTCCTGGAGATCAGCCTCTTCCTAGGTTTGAACACACGGAGGAAACGGACTCAGACTTGAGAGCATCTCCTTTCCCTGCCCCCTCTGGCCTCCATGGTACCATCTTGTGTGATGGGAGAGCTCGGCCGCCTCGTAGCAGGCCTGCTCTCCTGTGCCCCGTAGGTAAGCACAGTCCTTGTCTGAGCCCTCAGGTACCCGCCAGTCCCTCTTCCTGCCTCCTGTGCTGGTCAGAACAGAGACGCAGAGAGCAGCAGAGCCCGCAGCCCGCAGCTGACCAAGCCAGGGAGAAGCTTCTGCAGAGATGTCTGCCAGGCCTCTGATGCCACGACCGGAGTTTGGACTTTACGCTGTGGGGACTGGGAGTTTACAATCACACTTCCTTTTAGCAGGGCCACTGATTAGACACCATTCTTCACCCATGAAACTGGCAAATAATTTTTCTAACATATATTGTTAACTATAGTGCAGTGAAGCAGGTATTATCATACACAGCTGGTAAGGGTGGGATTAAATTTATATGAACTTCCTGCCAAGTGAGTTGTGGGTATGAATCAAGAGACTTGAAAACTTCATACCCTTTGACCCAACACCTCTACTTTTAGGAATTACTTGGAGAAAATTATTACAGGTACAAAGATTTATCTATTTATCTCTCTATATGATATTAATCACAGAGGTATTTTTGGTAACAAAAATTGTTAAGACTCATAATCTCCAACTGGGGCTGAATGTGTAAATAAATTCTGGTGGAGCCCAATGATGGACTGTGACACAGTCATTGTAAATTTTATTTTTTGAAGAATAATTGATGATGGGAAATGTTCACACTGTAATTAACATTCAAAAAGGTAGAACAAGGAACTTTGTACTCAATATAATCTCAAATTTTTAATGATATTTTCTTAAGGATATATGAATAAGTATGTATATAGAAATTCCTGGAAAATTATGGCAAAATATTAACTAACAATTGTTTCCTAGAGGTGATGGAGTCAGAGATTAATATTGCTTTCTTAATTATTCTTTCCAATCTTGTTCAATACTTCTACAATGAACATGACTTTGAACTTAAATATAGTGTTATTTTTGAGAAATGGAAGATCATGTGGATCCATATAGAGCCCAGAGGAGAATGGCCCCTGCCCGAGGGCAGGAAGTGAGGGGTCACAGATGGAGGCTGACCCAGATGGGCGGTCAGACAGAGAGCGTGGAGCTGAGACCTCCTGGGGACATTGGGCTGACGGCAGAGATGGCTGCGGAAGGAGGAGACTGTGGTTTGGCGCTTGACCTTCTGGGTTCTTTGGGTGGGTATCGCACCACCCTGAGAGCTTGCCCTAAGAGATGGGGAAGAAAAGAGTAGGCTGGAGGAGGCGGGAGGGCTAGGGGGGAGCTTGTTTGTGGGCAAGACGGTCCCGTTCCTCAGAAGTCAGTAAATACGTGGTGACAATCTTCCAATGTTTTATTTTGACCTGTGCTCTTGACAAAAAGATATTCCAAGAGACGGGTCACAGTTTATTCAGAAAATTTGCAATTGCTGCTGCATTATTTAAGGCTGTTTTTAGTCCTTAAGCTCTGTCAAGTTGTCATTCTTTCTTGTGAAGGACGGAGAATGGCATGGGAAGGGAAACAGAAAAGGGGACCTGCAGACACTCACAGCCAGCTCAGCCCCTGACTTCACATCCGTCACGGGGGCCCAGGGCTCATCCTGTAGAGCAATCCCTTTCCTTAACCTCCCCTGCTGGCTCGGTGGTAAAGAACCCGCCTGCCAATGCAGGAGACACAGATTCGATCCTTGGGTTGAGAAGATCCCCTGCATAAGGGAATGGCAACTCCAGTATTTCTTGGTAGGAAAACCCATGGACAGAGTAGCCTGGTGGGTACAGTTCACAGGGTCACGAAACTCACAAAAAGAGTCACATAGAACTTAGCGACTAACCTATAACAACAACCTTTCATGAGCACAGGTCCCCACAGCACTCCTGCCAGGAGACACGCCATTTCATAGCCCCCAAGACTCAGGTCCAAGGGGCAGGGCTGCAGGGAGACCCGGTCTTCAGATTCCTGTCCGGTGTCTCTCCTGTGCCCACCTCACCCACCTGGGCCCTCCTGGGGCAGCACGGGGAAGCCGGGGTCTCTGAAGACACATTGTGCCAAGTCTGCAAACTTGTGTCCTTGCAGAGTCTGAACTTTAAATTGGACAGGGACTGTGAGGTCCCTGAAGGCAGGGAGCAGGAGAGATGTCTCCGTGGCAGGGGACCAGGAGGCTGGGCCTCAGGGGCTCGGGGCCTCGATCCTGGCCCACTCCAGCACAGCGTGTCTGCTGGGAATGCACTCAGCACTCCTCACTCTGCTCGCCCCAGCCTTGGGTCACCACACCTGTCATCTGCTCAGCCACCTGCTGACACCCAGGTCACTGGGCCAACAGGTAGGAGGCAAGGAGAATCCATCTGGCATGTTGACTCGTCTCCTGAAATCTTTTTAATCATACAGAGACCAGAATACCTGCTTGGAGAAGGGAACAAAGTGATACTATAATATCCACTACCACTTAACTGATCACTTACCCTGTGCAAACCTCAGTGCTAAGACCTTTCACTGAATCCTCAAAATTGCCCCACAAGGAAATATTATTCTTATCCCTACAGGTAAGGAGGCTGAGACTGACAAAGCCTTCAGCAAGTGGCAGGTCTCAGACCTGGGCTTGGCGGTCTGACTCCAAAGCCCACCCTCACCAGCTCTGCCGTCACAGTGTGGACTGATGCAGGAATCCAGATGCGGGAAATTCTGGGTATTTCTAAGAGGAACTTCTTCTTGTGCTCCTCAGCTTCCTTTTAAAATCATGTCTGAAGCTTAAAATAAGAATGAAATGGTTCAAACTAGATTTACCAGCCAATGAAACTGATATGATGTTAACCTGTGTTGGAAGTTGCTAGAAAGATGAGGGAATGTTTCAGGCATGGGACAGAGTATAAGAAATCACATATTGAATAATTCCATTTCACACAAGGAGAAACTCAACGGAGGTCATGGAGCAGAATGGGAACAAGGGCAAGAATCAAATCTGGAGCCCTCACTCCCAGTCTAGGGCTCCTTCCAGGGCATCACCTTGCCTCTCAGGAGGGCTAAAAGTGGGGAGAGAATTCGACAGTGATTCTCTGTAAACCTGACTTTCCAGGACACGATGGAATGAAAGACCTGTCAGACAGATGCTGGAGTGTTTTCCTGAGTCTACAGCAAAACTCCATTGCAGCAAAATGCTCCGCAGCATGTCTGGTCCTCCTCCTCTGGGCATTTGTAGGATGACACAGGGCAGTGGGCTTTGGACAGATGGGACACATCTCACTTCTGAGTCGGAGCAGTGACCTGCTGGTGTGAGATGCTCTGCTGGGTTCTTCGCCAACTGTGAGAACTGGTGACGTCCCAGATGGTGGAGCCGGGGTCTCTAAGGATGACATCCTGGAACAGAGCCCCCTGAAAACCTGCCATGGATATGAAGGGTGAGAACTAAACCTCTGTCCTGGTGAGTCACTAAAATCATGAGGCTGTGTGTTACGGCAGCAAGTCTCTGCTCATCTTTCTTTTTCCACTGTAAGATCTTTTTCATTTGAAACTTTAAGCTTTTTGCTTTGTCTTGGGGTATCGCTGATGAACAATATTGAGGTAGTTACAGGTGAGCAGGGTAGGGACTCAGTCATTCAGATACAAAGATGCATTCTCCCCCTGCCCCTCCCCACCATCCAGGCTGGCACATAACATTGGGTAGAGTTCCATGTGTTGTGCAATATGTCCTTGGTGGTTATTCATTTTGAGTGTAGCCAAAACTCAGCCCATCTTGGTGGACCAAGAGAATGACAGCTGCTGTCTGTGGGGCCAGCCTGACCCCTGTTGCAGTCCAAGCTGTCCGTAACCTGGCAACATGGTGTTTTCTAGACAGAGTCTTATTTCTTTGGGGTCACAAGCCTACAGCTTCATGGGCTATTCCTGATTCCCATGAATGTGTTCTGATCTGACTGTTAAATTGCAAGGAAACCCCCCTGTCTCCTCATTTAGCTCTTCAGCGAGAGCAGCTGTCCCTGTACGGAAGAGATGGCACCTCCAGAGCTCTGGTCCTTTTAATCACATCCTGTGTGTGCACATGGGGGAAGAAGGAGAGTGATCTCAAGGTCAGACATCTGGGATCAGGACTTTAGCAGAAGGAAAGTGCTGGATCTTAAACAGCAGCTCCTGGGTGGGGCGCTGGAGAGGCTGGGGGTAAACTGGACTCAGCCCTGTGATTTCCGTGGCTCACAGTCTCCTGGGTGAGAGGGAACGAACACACAACAACGCGTGCTAACAACTGTGTGAGCGCCACGGTGTCAGGATATCAGTGCTGTGGAGACGTCTCAGAAGGCAGCCCCAGGGAGGAGCGGGCTGTGAGCAGAGCCTGGGAGGATGAGTACAGAGAGAAAGGTGCTCCAGCCTGAGGAAAGCAGGAGAAGAGGGAGGGGACAGGAGCTGTGGGGTTTGTCCACCAGCGGGGACTGGTGTGCTGAGGTGGGGAGGCATGCCCGATGGTACAGGAGATGAGGCGGGGCTGGGGGGAGGCCAGAGCCTGATGACAGAGCCCTCCGATGTCCATGCCATTCCCACCTGGTCTCTCAGATGGAGACAAGGGTGGGGACAGAAAGGCAGAGTGAGGTGGTTTCCTACCTTTTACTTGCCTGAAAACACTCCCACTCCTGTGTCCAGTGCCAGAATTGGAGGTTATCAGGACTCTTGGACATAGACAAAGGCCTTATACTTGAATCTGGAAAGAAGCTGTGGACTTAACCCAGCCTCATGAAGTCGTAACCTAAAGGACAGACCTGCCCTTTTAACTTCTGCTTTCCAGACCTCAAGTATTCCTCTGTCTTTACATTCCAGACTCAAAGAGAATCTAGATGTTTCTAAAGCCGAGTGAGAGGATGGAATAGGCCAAGGTCACCAAGAAACAAGGGGATGACTGTAAACACCGCGAGGGAAGAAGGCACATGAGCCTCTGCTGTGTTGCCAGCATCAGTACATAGTAGGTGCTCAGTAATAATATCCTGGCTGTGTGAATTAATAAGCCATCACACTCAGGCAGTTATTTGCCTTTTTGCCAAACTTCAACAAGAGAATCCCTACCTTAAAATGTTTACGTGGGTAACATTTACGGTCAATGACGGACCCAGATTAATCACCCACCCGCTATGATCCAGAAACTTCCTTAAAAATTTCACCCTGAGTTAGGCTGGAGGAGGGAAAACCAGCACAGGCTCTGGGGAGAGAGGGAGTCCTGACAGACGCTGGAGGTCCTGTCTGGGAGTAGGGGAGACGGATCCAGCAGGTGCTGTGGTTGAAGGTGCAGTCTCTGACCTATGTGAGTCTCATCTGGACTACACAGAATCCCCATGTTTCAAAAGGAAAATGAGTCTCACAGGCCAAGAGACTTGGTCAATATTGCACAGCTCCACTTAGTTATGAAGCTGTTCTGCAGAGCTCGGTTTTGAGTTGACTGTCTGTTGACTGACTGGTCTTTGAAGCATTCGCAGGATGAGGTGCCTGGAGGAAGTAGACAGGTTGCTCTCAGGTGTAACAGAGGAGACAGGCGTGCAGCCCAAGAAGAGGAAGGATGGCCAAGGGCTGCGGGAGGAA
Source organism: Cervus canadensis (assembly GCF_019320065.1). Lineage (NCBI taxonomy): Eukaryota > Metazoa > Chordata > Mammalia > Artiodactyla > Cervidae > Cervus > Cervus canadensis. Next base: position 13,292,195 of record NC_057399.1, read on the forward strand.
GGAGGGAGCAGGTCACTGCGCAGGGGGCAGGTGGGCGAGGAGGACACATGAGCTGGCTCTGCAGAGGAGAAGAAGCATCTCCCTACTGGGGAAGAGGGAGGACAAGCCTTCAGAAGGGAACTTCTTGGGAAAGTTATAACTCTGGGGAAAGACAGGGTTTATTCAGGAAGAGTAAGCTCACCGGCTGATATGAATGATAGATGCAAATCTACAGGAAGAATGAGAGGGAGGGAACCATTGCTGAAGGACATAGAGGACTCTAGTGTTGTCATAGGACATTGATTTCACATGAGTCTAGGTGTGAAGAGATGGAGGGAGGGGTAATTTGATCTTCTGACAAGTTAAATTCCATTGTCTGCTCCTATTTATCCCTAAGAGCAGGGGGTCGCTTGGGCCACAAGACAGCTTTCCATCTAACACTTGACCCTTGTCTCCCTCCAGACACTGGCATTTCCCAAGGGGCTGAGACCAGCTCAGAAGAGACATGGAGACTCCTGGGCAAAGACTGTGGCTGCTTCCCACCCTCTCTTGATAGAGGGGGTCAGTGACCCAGGACACCTCTGCCAGATTAGAACCTGCCATTCCCTCTTGTGTAATATCATTGGCAACATCATTTATCCTAAAAAGCTCTATGGAGGCCAAGAGGAGACTCAATTGGCTTTTATGACCAGAGTTAAACGTTGTGAGCAGTGGCTCTATTGGGATAAGTATGTTCTTGTATATTCTTTTCAAAAGCAATGCATGGTCTCTGATCTTAAGTAGAGACACCGGAATAAGGCTGGTACAGCTTATGCAGTAGAAATGTTCAACCTTTATTCCCAAAGGAATGAGGTGACCATCACTCATCAGCCACCTGCCCTCCCAAGCTCAACCCACTTAATCAGAGAAAGAGGAATAGCAATGGTTACAATTGTGGCATCTTTTTGTCCACGTGGTCCTCTTTCTGCTATAGCCCAGCACCTAAACCCCCTGCAGAGGGTAGGAACTCAACAAATCCTCAGTAAGTGAATGAATCTGAAATCCGATGGGCATCATTCAGCCACATGAAGTCATAATCTAGAAAATGTGCTTCCTCTTAATAGCCAAGAACACTGTAGATTGAAAAGGAGATCGAGAAGCATGAATTTATTCTCTTGTCTCCCATAGGCCAGCCGGGGGAGAAGACAGAAGTGCCTAGGCGAATAGAATGGACCCCATCTCCTGTAAGTTACACCAGAACGACAGAACTGAGGGGGCTGGCTTGCAGACCTGAAGTTCCCTCTCTCATTGTCCCCATGGTGAAACTGAGCTCCAGACGCAGGGCTGATGCTTCCCAGGTCACAATCCACACTGCTTGGCTCCCAGGCCCACTGGTGCTTTCTCTGACACCTTCATGGTGCAGGTGGGAAAAGAGGGAGAGTGAGATGGATGCAGACTGAGATGAATGGGGCAAACCAGACGTTCGTGACGGAGTTTGTCCTGCTGGGGCTACACGACCACCACAACCTAGAGATGGTCCTGTTTGTGCTCTGCCTGGGCATCTACTCCATGAACGTGCTGGGGAACGCCCTCCTCATCAGGCTGAACATGCTGGACCCCCGCCTGCACACCCCCATGTACTTCTTCCTCAGCAACCTCGCCCTCATGGACATCTGTGGTACATCCTCCTTTGTGCCTCTCATGCTGGTCCACTTCCTGGAAACCCAGAGCACCATCTCCTTCCCTGGCTGTGCCCTGCAGATGTACCTGACCCTGGCGCTGGGCTCCACGGAGTGCGTGCTCCTGGCCATGATGTCATGTGACCGGTACGTGGCCATCTGCCAGCCACTTCGCTACTCGGAGCTCATGAGCCGGCAGACCTGCATGTGGATGGCAGCGGTGACCTGGGGGGCAGGCTTTGCCAACTCCCTTCTCCATTCCAGTCTCACCTGGAGCCTCCCCTTCTGTGGCCACAATGTCATCAACCACTTCTTCTGTGAGATCTTGGCAGTGCTGAAACTAGCCTGTGGGGACATCTCTCTCAATGCGCAGTTATTAATGGTGTCTGGAACTGTCCTGACGCTGTCCCCGCTGCTGCTCATCTTCCTGTCCTACGTGTTCATCCTCACTGCCATCCTGAGGGTGCCCTCTGCTGCCGGCCGGCACAAAGCCTTCTCTACCTGCTCTGCCCACCTCACAGTGGTGGTGATTTTCTATGGGACTATCTCCTTCATGTACTTCAAGCCCAAAGCCAAGGACCTCAACCTGGATAAGCTTATTGCATTGTTCTATGGGGTCGTGACCCCCTCACTGAACCCCATCATCTACAGCCTGAGGAACGCGGAGGTGAAAGCTGCCACCATAGCTCTGCTGAGGGGAGATCTCCTCTCCAGGAAGATGTCTCGCTTTCCTGTTGTTCTCTAAGTCCGTCAGGCAGGTGTGTGGGTGCTGAGTCGCTTTAGTCCTGTCCAAGTCTTTGGGAATCTATGGACTCTAGCTCTCCAGGCTTCTTTGTCCATGGCATTCTTCAGGCAAGAATACTCAAGTGTCTTTCCATGTCCTCTTCCATCGGATCATCCTGACCCAGGTATCGAACCAGGACTTCTTATGTCTCCTATATTTGCAGGGGTTTCTTTACCACTAGCGCCACCTGGGGAACTAGTTATCCTGTGGCGTGACTTCAAAATTGACTTCCCTGGTGGCTCAGATGGTAAAAGCGCCTTCCTACAATGCAGGAGACCTGGGTTCAATCCCTGGGTTGGGAAGATCCCCTGGAGAAGGAAATGGCAACCCACTCCAATATTCCTGCCTGGAAAATTCCTTGGACAGAGGAGCCTGGCATGCTGCAGTCCATGGGGTCACAAAGAGCTGGACATGACTGAGTGACTGAACTGAATGGAAGCCCTTCTGTTTGTGTCCACAATATTTCACTACACTGGCGGTGCCTCGAGGGCAGGACTCTTTAGGGGCTTGTTTCTGGAGCTCCACAGAGCTTTCCCAGCAGATGGTTATTGAACTGCCACTCACATATGCAGATGACACCACCCTATTGGCAGACAGTGAGGAGGTAATAAAGAGCCTCTTGATGAAGGTGAAAGAGGAGACTCAAAAAGCTGGTTTAAATGTCAACATTCAAGAAAGAAAGATCATGGCATCCAGTCTGATCACTTGATGTCAGACAGACGAGGAAACAATGGAAACAGTGACAGACTTTATCTTCTTGGGCTCCAAAAATCACTGTATATGGTGACCACAGCCATGAAGTTAAAAGATGCTTGTCTACTTGGGAGAGAAGCTATGACAAACCTAGACAACATATTAAAAAGCAGACACATTACTTTGCCAACAAAGGTCTGTCTAGTCAAAGTTGTGGTTTTTCCAGTAGGTCATGTATGTTTGTGAAAATTAGACTATAAAGAAAGCTGAGCAGCTAAGAATTGATGTTTTTGAACTGTGGTGTTAGAGAAGACTCTTGAGAGTCCCTTGGACAGCAAGGAGGTCAAACCAGTCCATTCTAAAGGAAATCAATCCTGAATATTCATTGGAAAAACTGATGCTGAAGCTGAAGCTCCAATATTTTGGCCACCTGATGTGAAGAACTGACTCACTGGAAAAGACACTGATGCTGGGAAACACTGAAGGCAGGAGGAGAAGGGGAAGACAGAGGATGAGATGGTTGGATGGCATCATCAACTCAATGGACATGAGTTTGCGTAAGCTCTGGGAGTTGGTGATGGACAGGGACGCCTTGCATGCTGCAGTCCTTGGAGTCACAAAGAGTTGGACACAACTAAGCAACTGAACTGGACTGAACTGAACTGTCACTCAGAAGCCGTCACCTGTCACACCTGGGGACTGGATCCTGTGCTGCTCCAGGCAGTCAGGGGCTTAGTCTGAACATGTGGACAGACACGAGTGGGTGCAGCAGGATATTATGGCCACAGCACTGCCTTCTAAGAAGTCACTGAAACAAATCAGGAGACACAGAGGACAACCACATGTGGAGCCAGGAGACCAGGGTTCCAGACCTGGTTCAGCTGCTCTGCCCGGCGAGGTCTTCCTGCTGGCCCTTCCCCTCCTGGAATCCCAAAGGCACCTCACATAATCTGCCCACAGCTGAACTCACCCCTCTGCCCCCAAAGGTCTGTCACCCTCTCAGGGAACAGCGCACACTCTCCCTAAGTCCCCCAGCCAGAAACCGGGCAGTCATCAGGGGCGTCCTCTCACCCTCACCGCCCCACACAGCCAATCGCTCATCTCGGCCCAGGGCGTGCACCTCACAGCAGCTCCTGGTCAGTCGTCTCCTTCCTCTGATGCCGCCATCACCTCCTCTCTCTCTCAGATAGTGCAACAGCTCTGCCAGACTCTAAAATCCATCCTTGCACTAACTAAAAAAACAAAACACAACAAAACCTGTCTGAAAAAAACAAAAGAAAAACCACAGGAATCCGCTCATACTACTCACCTGCTTAAATCCCTCAAGGTCACCATTGCTCATCTCTCCTAGGATAAAAGCCAGATCCCATCCACCTGCCCAACCTCATCACTGGCTGCTTATCTCCACCCCACTCCACCCACCCACACATTCCAGACACTCTGAACTCATCCCAGTTTCCCCATGAATATCATGCCCCTTCCTGCCCCTCTGTCTCCCCCTTGCTGTTGACTCTCGTGTCCAAACACCTCTGGCCCTTTGGCTAACATGTACTGGACACTTACCACACACCATGCTAGGCACTATGCTGGTCTTCTCAGGGCTTTCCTGGCTGGGAACCAGACGGGATGATGTCAATCTCAGGTGAGGAATGCAATATGGACACCAGGGACCAGAGAGACCACCTCCCCAGCATCATGGCATTATGGAAATTCATTCAGTCCTCACTCAGTGCCCACACCCCACTTCCAGAAAGCCCCTTCTGATCCCCCCTTCCTGGGCGGGGTCTGTCTCAGCTCTGTCTCCCGTGTCAGGGCCTTCTGTGCTGGGCTGACTGTGTCCTGAATTCCAGCTCTCTAAGCTATGGGTATGAATCAAGAGATTCAAAACCATCAAACCTTCTAACCCAACCCTATACTTCTGGGAATTACTCTGAGAAAATTACTAGAGGTGCAAAGATTTATATATGGGTATTTATCCAAGAATTATTTGTGGTAAAAAAAAATTGCAAGAGTCTTCAAGTGCAACCATAGCAGAATGTTTAAATAAATCCTGGTGGACCCCTATGACAAATTCTGACACAGCCATTAGAAATCTTATCTTTTGAAGAATATTTGATGATTTGAAATGCTCACACTGTAATTAATAGGAAAAGGCAGAACAAATAAGTTTGTATTCAGTGTAATCCTAGTTTTTAAAGGGATTTTTATTAAGGATATATGAATAAGTATGTATATAGAGAATTGTGGAAAACTATAAAAAAATTAGCTAACAATTGATTCCTCTGGGAGATGGGATTACTGATAAATACTGTTTTCTTGATTATTCTTTCCAATAATGGTCAATACTTCTAAGATGAACATGGTTTTGAATTGTTAAAAATGCAATTTTTGAGAAATGGAAGATCATGTGGCTTCAGATAGAGGAAAGAGGAGAAGGGCCCCCGCCCGAGGGCAGGAAGTGAGGAATCGTGGATGGGGCAGGACCCAGGTGGGCAGTCAGGCAGAGAGGGTGGAGCTGAGAATCTTGGGGACAGTCACCTGATGGCAGAGGTGGCTGAGGGAGGTGGGGACTGAGGGGCCCTGACAGGCTTCTGGCTGATTTGGGTGAACAGCGCCCTACCCTGAGAGACACCCTGAGAGACTGGGAAGATCCGAGAAGGAGGCTGGGGGTGCGGGAGTGCTGTCAAGGAGCTTGTTTGGATGTTTGTGGGCATCCATGGGGTGCCAGATGGGCCTGGTCCTGAGCAGCTGGAAAATAAGCAGTGACAAATGCCAATATTTTATTGGACCTGTGTTTTGACAAAAAAAAAAACGTTCCAAGAGAGAAATCACAGCAAATGGGGAGTTCACAGTTGCTACAGTGTTACTTACGGCTGCTCTTTAAGCCCTGGGCTGTGTCAAGGTCTCATTGTTTCCTGTGAAGGAGAGAGAGGGCAGGGGAAGGGAGAAAGGCCAGGGGACCTGCAGAAACTCACCCACCCCCTCATCCCTGACTTCACGTCCCCAGCAAGTGTCCGGCGCGTTACCCTCTACAGCAATTCACTTTCCTTAACCATTCATGTGGGCAGGTGCCCACAGCACTCTTGCCAGGAGACACCCAGGACACCCAGGCCAAGGCCACAGCGTCACAGCCCTCGAGCCTCAGGTCCAGGGGGCAGGGCCGCAGGGAGACCTGGTCTTCAGATTCCTGTCCAGGGTCTCTCCAGTGCCCACCTCACCCAGCCGGGCCCTCCTGGGGCAGCACAGGGAACCGGGGGTCTCTGAAGCCCCATGGTGCCAAGACTACAGACTTGTGTCATTGCAGAGTCTGAACCTTAAATTGGACAGGGACTGTGAGGTCCCTGAAGGCAGGGAGCAGGAGAGATGTCTCCGTGGCAGGGGACCAGGAGGCTGGGCCTCGGGGGCTCGGGGCCTCGATCCTGGCCCACCCCGGTACAGCGTGTCTGCTGGGAATGCACTCAGCACTCCTCACTCTGCTCTCCCCAGCCTTGGGTCACCACACCTGTCATCTGCTCAGCCACCTGCTGACACCCAGGTCACTGGGCCAACAGGTAGGAGGCAAGGAGAATCCACCTGGCATGTTGACTCTTCTCATGATTTTTTAAACATACAGAAACCAGACTATCATCTTGGAGAAGGGAACATAATGATATTAATAATATCAGTTACCACTTACTGAACACTCACCCTGTGCCAAGCTCTGTGCTCAGACCTTTCACTGGATCCTCAAAATCATCCCATGAGGAAAGGCTACTCTTATCTCTACAGGTAAGGAGGCTGAGGCTGAGAAAGCCGTTAGCAAGTGGCAGGTCTCAGACCTGGGCTTGGTGGTCTGACTCCAAAGCCCACCCTCACAGGCTCTGCCATCACAATGAGTTCGAGTGACGTGGGTTGCGGATGTGGGCACTTCTGGGACATTGTAACAGGAGCTGCTTCTTCTTGTGCCCCTCACCTTCCTTTAAAATCATGTCTGAAGCTTAAAATAAGTATTAAATTGTTCAAACTAGATTTACCAGCCAATGAAACTGACATGATGTTTACCTGGGTCCAAATTTCCTAGAAGATGAGGGAATATTTTGGAGATGGTCCAGAGTACCAGAGATCACATATTGAATGGCTCCATTTCACACAAGGAGAAACTCAACCAAGGTCATTCAGAAGAAAGGGAACAAGGGCAAGAATCAAACCTGGATCCTCACTTTCAGCCCGGGGCTCCTCCATGGCATCACCCTGCCTCTCAGGAGGAGTAAAACTGGGGAGAATATTAGACAGTGTTTCTCAGAGACACACAATATCCTATCACTCTGTAAACCTGACTTTCCAGGACATGACAGAATGAGAGACCTGTCAGACAAGATGCTAGAGTGTTTTCCTGAGTCTACTGCAAAACACCATTATACAAAAATGCTCCACAGCATGTCTGGTCCTCCTCCTCTGGGCATACGGGAGGATTACACAGGGCAGCAGGCTGTGGACAGATGGGGCACATCTCACTTCTGGGTCAGAGCAGTGACCTGTCAGTGTAAGAAGTTCTGCTGGGTTCTTCCCCAGCTGTAAGAACTGGTGATGTCCTAGAGGGTGGAGCCAGGGTCTCTGAGGATGACAACCTGGAACAGAGCCCCCTGCAATCCACACGAAGGGTGAGAACTAAACCTCTGTCCCGGTAAGCTGCTAAAATCATGAGGCTGTGTGTTACTGCAGCAAGAGTCTGCTCATCTCTTTCTTTTCACTGTAAGATCTTTCTTATTTTCAAATTTTAAGCTTCTGCTTTTATCTTGGGGTATAGCTGATTAATAATATTGAGCTAGCTTCAGGTGAACAGGGAAGGGACTCAGTCATACAGATGCATGGGCCTGTTCTCCTCCTACCCCTCCCGACCATTCAGGCTGGCACATAACATTGGGTAGAGCTCCATGAGTTGTGCAATATGTCCTTGTTGGTTATCCACTTTGAAAACAGGCAAAACTCAGCTCATCTTAATCGATGGACAAGAGAACTACAGTTGCTGTCTGTGGGGCCAGCCTGAGCCCGTGTTGTAGTCCAAGCTGTCAGTAACCTGGCATCATTGTATTTTGTAGACACAGCCTTATTTCTCTGAGGTCACAAGCCTACAGCTTCATGGGCTATTCGTGATTCCCATGAATGTGTTCTGATCAGATTTGCCTCAATTGCAAGGAAACCCACCTGTCTCCTCATTCAGCTCTTGAGAGAGAGCAGTTGTTCTTGCACGGAGAAAATGGAACCCCCAAATCTCCCGTCCCTGTAGTCACATCCTGTGGGTGCACAGGGGTGGAAGAGCAAGGAGGGTGATTTCAAGGTAGGAAATCTGGGATCAGGATTTTAGCAGAAGGAAAGCACTGGATCTCAAATGGCAGCTCCTGTGTGGGGTGCTGGAGGGGCTGGGGGTAAATCGCACACAGCCTGTGATTTCTGCAGCTCACGGTGAGACATCACACAAACACAGCAGATTGATCATGCTCACAGCTATGAGCATCGTGTGTCAGGACGGTCAGTGCTGTGGGGGTGTCTGAGAAGGTGACCCCGCAGCGGAGGTGGGTGTGAGCAGAGCCTTGGAGGATGGGTGGGAGAGAAAGGGGCTCCGGCCTGAGGAAAGCAGGAGAAGAGGGAGGTAACAAGAGCTGTGGGGTTTGTCCACCAGCAGGGACTGGTCTCCTGAGGCTGGAGCAGCCCGCACAAAGGGATGTGTAAGAGGTGAGGACAGGCACAGGCCAGAGGCTGATGACAAAGCCCTCCCATGTCCATGCCGTTCCCACCTGGTCTCTCTGATGGGTGGGGAAGAGAAAAGCAGAGTCAGGTGGTATTCCGTCTTTTATCTGCCTGAAAACTCTCACTGCACCTGTATCGGGGGTCACTCCTGAGGTTGCCATTTCTTTCTGTAGCAACACATCAAGAAATACCAAGTTCTGAGAATTGAATCTTAAGTTGAAACATGAAACATGAAGACATTCAGTCCGGTCCGACTCGTTGTGACCCCATGGACAGAAGCCTACTAGGCTTCTCCATCCATGGGATTTTCCAGGCAAGACTACTGGAGTGGGCTGCCATTTCAAGTGGCAGGATTGATCTAGCCACATGAAGTCATGGCCTAGGCTCCCTTTTAACATCTGCTTCCTAGACCTCGGGTTTTATTTTGTCTTTACATCCTAGACTCAAAGAGAATCTAGAGGTTTCTAAAGCCCGCAGAGAGGAAGGGATAGGACAAAGGTCACCAAGGGACAAGGGGATGACTATAAACCCTGCAAGGGCAGAAGGCCCTATTTGCCTCGGCTCTGTTCCCAGCAACTAGCACATAGGAGGTGCTCAACAATAATTTTCAGGATGTGTGGATGAATGAGCCATCGTACTCAGGCAACTCTTCACCTTTTTTGCCAAACTTCGGCAAGAGAATTCAACTTTTAATGTTTACATGGATAAGATTTATGGTCACTGATTGACCCAGATTAAACAACTACCCCTGTGTGTTTCACAAACTGCTTTAACAATCATCTTGATTTAGGCTGGAGGCGGGAAAATCAGCATGCCTCTGGGGAGAGAGAGGGTCATGGGTCATGGCAGATGCTGGAGCTCTTGTCCGGGAGGCAGGGAGCACAGGTTCAGCAGGTGTTGATAGCTGAAGGCGCAATCTCTGATCTGGAGCCTTGCTGCTGGACGGATCAGCAGCCTTTTTCTCTGTGAGTCTCATCTGCACTTCACAGAATCCCCTTTTTTCAGAAGGAAGTTGAGTCTCAAAGCCCTAGTGACTTGGTCAACAACACACAGTTAGGCTGGTGATGAAGCTATTATGCAATGATGGGGTTTTTTTAAATTATTTTTTTATGGAAGGATAATTGCTTTACAGAATTTTGTTGTTTTCTGTCAAACCTCAACATGAATCAGCCATAGGTATACATATATCTCCTCCTTTTTGAACCTCCCTCACATCACCCTCCCCATCCCACCCCTCTATGTTGATACAGAGCTCCTGTTTGAGTTTCCTGAGCAATAGAGCGATATCTTGTTGGCCATCTATTTTACATACGGTTGTGTACCTTTCCATGTTACTCCTTCCATCCATCTCACCCTCTCCTCCCCTCTCCCCATGTCCATAAGTCTGTTCTCTATGTCTGTTTCTCCACTGGTGCCCCGGAAATAAATTCTTCAATACCATTTTCTAGATTCCGTATATATGTGTTAGAATACGATATTTCTCTTTCTATTTCTGACTTACTTCACTCTGTATAATAGGTTCAAGGTTCGCCCACCTCATTAGGACTGACTCAAATGCATTCCTTTTTATGGCTGAGTAATATGTTCATTGGAAGGACTGGTGTTGAAGCTGAAACTCCAGTACTTTAGCCACCTGATGCAAAGAGCTGACTCATTTGAAAAGACCCTGACACTGGGAAAGATTAAGGGCAGGAGGAGAAGGGGATGACAGAGGATGAGATGGTTGGATGGCATCACCGACTCAATGGACATGAGTTTGGGTAAATCTCCAGGAGTTGGTGATGGACAGGGAGGCCTGGCATGCTGCACTTCTTGGGGTCATAAAGAGTTGGACACGACTGAGCAACTGAACTGAACTGAACTGAACTGAACTGAATATTCCTTTGTGTATCGGTACCACAACTTCTTTACCCATTCATCTGTTAATGGACATCTAGGTTGTTGCCATGGTCTAGCTATTGTAAATAGTGCTGCAATGATCATGGGGTACATGTGTCTTTTTCCCTTTTGGTTTCCTCAGGGTATCTGCCTAGGAGTGGGATTGCTGGGTCATTTGGTGGTATTATCCCTAGTTT
>NC_057399.1:13303210-13338431 GCF_019320065.1 Cervus canadensis
ATTTGTTAGTTTTATGCTGTTTATTTCCAATATTGCTGGGAGGTGGTCATCAGAGGATCATTGCTGTGATTTATTCAGAGAGTGTTTTGCCTATGTTCTCCTCTAGGAGTTTTATAGTTTCTGGTCTTACACTTAGATCTTTAATCCATTTTGAGTTTATTTTTGTGTATGGTGTTAGAAAGTGTTCTAGTTTCATTCTTTTACAAGTGGTTGACCAGTTTTCCCAGCACCACTTGTTAAAGAGATTGTCTTTTTTCCATTGTATATCCTTGCCTCCTTTATCAAAGATAAGGTGTCCATAGGTTCGTGGATTTATAACAATGGGTTTTTGAATCACATGTTGACTCTCTGTGGTGGGACGGCCATTGGCAGCACGCGCTGTATGAAAAGCAGGAGGGAGGCAGACAGAGAGGGTCTGCTCTGCGCTGTGGTGAGGAGACGGGTGTGCAGCTCAGGGACAGGGGGGATGGCCAAGGGCTGTGGGAGGAGAGGGGAGCAGGTGGGAGAGGAAGAGAGATGAACTGGGCTCTGAAGAGGAGGAAGCAAGGAAGGAAATGCCTTCAAAAGGGAACTTCTTGGGCAAAGATGTAGCTCTGGGAAAGGGCATGGTTTATTCAGAAAAGGCTGGGCCCACGGGCCTATAGGAATGATAAATACAATTAGCAGGAGAATTCAGGGATATATCCAGCCCTGAGGGACAGACCGGGCTCTGATGTTTTCACAGGATACTGGCCTCAAGTCATCTAGGTGTGAGGGGATGGAGGGAAGTATAAATACATCTTCTGATAGGTTAAAATTCACCATCAGTTCCCATTCCTCCCTTAGAACAGGGATCACATGGGCTACAAGACAGCTTTCCATCTAACACTTGATACTTGTCTCCCTCCTGACACTGGCATTTCCCAAGGCGCTGAGACCAGCTCAGAAGAGACATGGAGGATCCTGGGCAAAGACTGTGGCCGTTTCCCACCCTCCCTTTATAGAGCTGGTCAGTGACCCAGGACACCTCTGCCAGATTAGAACCTGCCTTTCCCTCCTGTGAAATATTATTGTCAATATCATTTATCCTAAAAACGGATCCCAAGAGGAGACTCACTTGGCCTTTAGGACCAGGGTTAAATGTTGTGACCAATGGCTCTACTGGGGTACATATATTCGTATATACTCTTGTAAAAATCAATGCATAGTCTCTGATCTTAAGGAGAGACACCTGAATAAGGCTTGTACGTCTTATGCAGTAGAAATGTTCAACCTTTATGCCCAAAGGAATGAGGTGACCATCACTCATCAGCCACCTGCCCTCCCAAGCTCATCCCACTTAATTTGAGAAAGATGAGCAACCTTTGTTACAAATGTGGCATCTTTTTGTCCACGTAGTTTTCTTTCTGCTATCACCAAGGACCTAAACACCCTGCACAGGGAAGGCACTCAACAAATCCTCAGTGAGTGATGCATCTGAAATCCTATTGGCGTCATTAGCCACGAGAAGTCATAACCTAGAAAACGTGCTTCCTCTTAACAGCCAAGAAAACTGCAGGTTCAAAAAGAGCTCAACATACATGAATTGTTTCTCTTGTCTCCCCTAGGTCAGCCTGGGGACAAGAGAGAAGAGCTTAGGAGACTAGAATGGGCCACATTTCCTGTAAATTACACCAGAACTACAGAACTGAGGGGACTGGCTTGCAGAGCCGAAGTCCCCTCTCTCGTTGTACCCATGGTGAAACGGAGCTCCAGACGCAAGGCTGAACCACCCCAGGTCACAATCCATGCTGCTTGGCTCCCAGGAGCACTGGTGCTTTATCCAACACCTTCATTGTGAAGATGGGAAGGGAGGGAGAATGAGACGGATGCAGACTGAGATGAATGGGGCAAACCAGACGGTCATGACAGAGTTTGTCCTACTGGGGCTCCATGACCACCACAACCTAGAGATGGTCCTGTTTGTGCTCTGCCTGGGCATCTACTCCATGAACGTGCTGGGGAACGCCCTCCTCATCGGGCTGAACATGCTGGACCCTCGCCTGCACACCCCCATGTACTTCTTCCTCAGCAACCTCGCCCTCATGGACATCTCTGGCACATCCTCCTTCGTGCCTCTCATGCTGGTCCACTTCCTGGAAACCCAGAGCACCATCTCCTTCCCTGGTTGTGCCCTGCAGATGTACCTGACCCTGGCGCTGGGCTCCACGGAGTGTGTGCTCCTGGCCATGATGGCGTGTGACCGGTACGTGGCCATCTGCCAGCCGCTTCGCTACTCAGAGCTCATGAACCGGCAAACCTGCATGTGGATGGCAGTGCTGAGCTGGGGGGCAGGCTTTGCCAACTCCCTTCTCCAATCCATTCTCACCTGGAGCCTCCCCTTCTGTGGCCACAATGTCATCAACCACTTCTTCTGTGAGATCTTGGCAGTGCTGAAACTAGCCTGTGGGAACATCTCTCTCAATGCACTGCTATTAACGGTGGCTTCCGCTGTCGTGACACTGCCCCCATTGCTGCTCATCCTCCTGTCCTACGTGTTCATCCTCACTGCCATCCTGAGGGTGCCCTCTGCTGCCGGCTGGCACAAAGCCTTCTCTACTTGCTCTGCCCACCTCACAGTGGTGGTGATTTTCTATGGGACTATCTCCTTCATGTACTCCAAGCCCAAAGCAAAGGACCTCAACCTGGATAAGCTTCTTGCATTGTTCTACGGGGTCGTGACCCCCTCGCTGAACCCCATCATCTACAGCCTGAGGAACGCAGAGGTGAAAGCTGCCACCATAGCTCTGCTGAGAGGCGATCTCCTCTCCAGGAAGATGTCCCGCTTTCCTGTTGTTCTCTAAGTCCATCAGGCAGGTGCGTGCGTGCTGAGTCGCTTTAGTCCTGTCCAACTCTTTGGGAATCTATGGACTCTAGCCTGCCAGGCTTCTTTGTCCATGGCATTCTCCAGGCAAGAATACTCAAGTGGGTTTCCATGTTCTCTTCCAGGGGATCTTCCTGACCCAGGTATTGAACCAGAACTTCTTATGTCTCCTATATTGGCAGGGGGATTCTTTACCACTAGTGGCACCTGGGGAACTAGTTACACTGTGGCGTGACTTCATAACTGCAGAGGCTTCAAAAACAAAGTTCTGTTTCTTGCTTATGCTGCAGGTCCATCAGATATTGCATGGGGAATCAATTTCATCTTTTTCATCCTGTAGGCCTCAAGATGTCAAAGCATCTGCCATGTGGCACACTGCTGGTCAAATGGCAAAAGAAGAAGAATAGATGACAAAGCCTGTGTGGATTCTTGCAGCTTCCACTCAGAAATGACCTCTTACGTCCACTTCCACTTCATTGCCCAATGTGAGGTATCGGCCAGAACTGACAGCAAGGGTTGGGCATGCCCACCGACCCCACACCTGGAAGGAGGAGGAGGACTGAGGAATTCTTGAAGAGCCTGGTGACAACGCCACTACCCTACACTCAACCCAGGAGCTACTAGAGATTTCTAGAGCTTCCATTTTCTGACCAGCTGTCCCTCACTAGCCGCTTCCAGGTTAATCACCCCGGGGAGCACTGGTTAGCTGACTTGTGTGTCTCTGGACTGGAGTATCCCGCTAGGTTAGAACCGGCCCTCATAGCGCTTACGTTGCTCTCAGGTTCTGGGCTCGGGTTGAGCACGAGAGAGCCTGGAGGAGACGGGAAGTCCGAGGCAGGCAGCCTGAGGCGGCGGGGCCTCCCCCATTGTCACTGCAGCCCCCGGGCTCCTGCCAGGCCGCCTGCAGCTGCTCCGAGCCCCGAGCGAGGGGCCCTCCAACGCAGCGAGTGCCAGCTCCTCCCGCACGTCACCAGTGTCGGGGAGTCCACGGCGGTGAGGCCAGACACGGGTTCCGTGTGTCCCCCCTGGTGCTGGCCTGTCCTCACCTCCCCCTTCACCCACCGCGAGCAGCTTCAGCCCCGACCCCAGGTGCAGAGGCCGAGCCTGGCTCAGGCTTCTCCTGCAGCTCCACGGGCGGCAGCCCTGCTCTCCACAGCGAAGCCTTACGTCACTCTCGCTGGGCCTGCTCCTTTGGCCAGACGCTGGCCGACTCACCGCTCCAGAACCTATGATGCCTCCACCTTACCACAGAAGGAAGACCACCATCTTCACCTGAGTCCTCGGGCCTCAGGAAAACAGCCCCCAGTGTGTGAGCCTAATGTTCTACTCAGCCCTGCACACCACCAACCCCTCTCTACGCTGTCTGTACTGCCCCCATCTCTGTGTGCTGTTCATGCCGTTCTCAGGGGAGATCTGGGACTTGTTCTCAAGCCACCTCAGACACCATACGTGAACACAACCTTTCCCAGCCCTTTAAAGGGGGTCTCTCCTTTCGGTACCTCCGCACTTTTTTGGGACATTTTGTTTGGTATCTAAGCCCTTCTGACTGATGTAGAAGCTGAAACTCCAATACTTTGGCTACCTGATGCACAGAACTGACTTTTGTAAAGACCCTGATGCTGGTAAAGATTGAAGGCAGGAGGAGAAAGGGACGACAGAGGATGAGATAGTTGGATGGCATGAGTTTCAGTAAACTCCAGGAGTTGGTGATGGACAGGGAGGCCTGGCATGCTGCAGTCCACGGGGTCACAATGAGCCGGACACGACTGAGTGACTGAACTGAACTGAAGCCCTTCTGCTTTGTGGCCACAATATTTCATAACGCTATGGGTGCCTCGAGGGCAGGACTCTTTAGGGGCTTGTTTCTGGAGCTCCACAGAGCTTTCCCAACAGATGGTTATTGAACTGTCACTCAAATCCACAGATGACACCACCCTATTGGCAGACAGTGAGGAGGAAATAAAGAGCCTCTTGATGAAGGTGAAAGAGGAGACTCAAAAAGCTGGTTTAAAAGTCAACATTCAAGAATCAAAGATCATGATATCCAGTCCAATCACTTGATGGCAAACAGACGAGGAAACAATGGAAACAGTGAGAGACTTTATTTTCTTGGGCTCCAAAAATCACTGTATATGGTGACACAGCCATGAAATTAAAAGATGCTTGGCTACTTGGAAGAAAAGCTATGACAAACTTAGACAGCATATTAAAAAGCAGACACATTACTTTGCCAACAGAGGTCTGTGCAGTCAAAGCTGTGGTTTTTCCAGTAGTCATGTATGGATGTGTGAGTTGTACCATAAAGAAAGCTGAGCACCAAAGAATTGATGCTTTTGAACTGTGGTGTTGGAGAAGACTCTTGAGAGTCCCTTGGACAGCAAGGAGATCAAACCAGTCAATCCTAAAGGAAATCAATCCTGAATATTCAGGGGAAAATCTGATGCTGAAGCTGAAACTCCAATATTTTGGCCACCTGATACGAAGAACTGACTCATTGGAAAAGACATTGATGCTGGGAAAGGTTGAAGGCAGGAGGAGAAGGGGAAGACAGAGGATGAGATGGTTGGATGGCATCACCAACTCAATGGACATGAGTTTGAGTAAGGTCTGGGAGTTGGTGATGGACAGGGAAGCCTGGCATGCCGCAGTCCATGGAGTCACAAAGAGTTGGACACGACTGAGCAACTGAACTGAACTGAACTGAACTGTCACTCAGGAGCCGTCCCCTGTCACACCTGGGGACTGGATCCTGTGCTGCTCCAGGCAGTCAGGGGCTTAGTCTGAACGTGTGGAAAGACACGAGTGTGGAGCAGCAGGATCTCATGGCCATGGCGCTTCCTTCCTGAAGTCACCAAAACAAGTGAGGAGAGAGCAAAGGACCCCCATTTTTGGAGCCAGGAGACCAGGTTCCAGACCTGGTTCAGCTGCTCTGCCCGGGGTGGTCTTCCTGCTGGCCCTTCCCCTCCAGGAGTCCCAAAGGCACCTCACACTTAAACTGCCCACAGCTGAACTCACCCCTCTGCCCCCAAAGGTCTGTCACCCTCTCAGGGAACAGCACCCACACTCCCTAAGTCCCCAGCCAGAAACCGGGCAGTCATCAGAGGCGTCCTCTCACCCTCACTGCCCCACACAGCCAATCGCTCACCACGGCCCAGAGCGTCCACCTCACAGCAGCTCCTGGTCAGTCGTCTCCTTCCTCTGATGCTGCCAACACCTCCTCTCTCTCTTAGATACTGCAACAGCTATGCCAGACTCTAAAATCCGTCCTTGCACTAACTAAAAAAAAAGAAAAAAAAAAAACCTGTCTGAGGAAAGAAAACAAGAAACGACACCAACCCAATATTACTACTCATCTGCTTAAATCCCTAAAGGTCACCATTGATCATCTCTCCTAGGATAAAACCAGATCCCATCCACCTGCCCAACCTTATCACTGGCTGCTTATCTCCACCCCACTCCACCCACAGACACCTTCCAGACCCAGTTCCCCGTGAATATCAGTCTTTCCTGCCCCTCTCTGTCCCCATTGCTCTTGCCTCTTAAGTCCAAACACCTCTGGACCTTCAGCTAACATACATTGGACACTTATCACACACCAGGCCAGGCACTATACTAGAGTTCTGAGGGCTCTCCCGGCCGGGGATCAGATGGGGTGATGGAAATCACAGGTGAGGAATGCAATATGGACACTGGGGACCATAGACACCAGTCCCTCAGCATCTTAGCGCTGTGATAACTCATTCAATCCTCTCTCAATGCCTCCACCCAGCCCCCTTCCAGAAAGCCCCTTCTGACCCCTCCTTCCCGAGCAGGCTCTGTCTCAGCTCTGTCTCCCTCTTCAGGGCCTTCTGTGCTCAGCTAACTCTGTCCTGAATCCCAGCTATTTAGATTATGGGCATGAAGCAAGAGATTTTAAAGGTCATACCTTTTGACCCGACACCTTTACTTCTAGGAATTACTTTGACAAAATTACTAGAGGTGCAAAGATTTATGTAAAGTATATATATGGATGTTACTCACAGAGTTATCTGTGGTAACAAAAATTGGTAATTCTTAAAGGGCAACCATAGCAGAATGTTTAAATAAGTCCTGGTGGAACCCAATGATAGACTGTGACGCAGCCATTAGAAATCTTACTATTTGAAGAATATTTGATAATTTGAAATGAACCCACTGTAATTAATAGAAAAAAGTAGTACATGTAACTTATACTCAGTATAATCCTAATTTTAAAGGTATTTTTCTTAGGATATTTGAATAAGTATGTATATAGAAAATCCTAAGACAAAGGATTAATCTCAAAAATATACAAGCAACTCCTGCAGCTCAATTCCAGAAAAATAAATGACCCAATCGAAAAATGGGCCAAAGATCTAAACAGATATTTCTCCAAAGAAGACATTCAGATGGCTAACAAACACATGAAAAGATGCTCAACATCACTCATTATCAGAGAAATGCAAATCACAACCTCAGTGAGGTACCATTATACGCCAGTCAGAATGGCTGCTATCCAAAAGTCGACAAGCAAAAAATGCTGGAAAGAGTGTGGAGGAAAGGGAACCCTGTTACACTGTTGCGGGAATGCAAACTAGTACAGCCACTATGGAGAACAGTGTGGAGACTCCTTAAAAAACTGGAAATAGAACTGCCATATGACCCAGCAATCCCACTCCTGGGCATACACACTGAGGAAACCAGATCTGAGAGAGACACGTGTACCCCAATGTTCATCGCAGCACTATTTATAATTGCCAGGACATGGAAGCAACCTAGATGCCCATCAGCAGATGAATGGATAAGGAAGCTGTGGTACATATACACCATGGAATATTACTCAGCCATTAAAAAAGAATTCATTTGAATTAGTTCTAATGAGATGGATGAAACTGGAGCCCATTATACAGAGTGAAGTAAGCCAGAAAGATAAAGACCAATACAGTATACTAACGCATATATATGGAATTTAGAAAAATGGTAACGATAACCCCATATGCAAAACAGAAAAAGAGACACAGATGTACAGAACAGACTTTTAGACTCTGTGGGAGAAGGCGAGGGTGTGATGTTCAGAGAGAACAGCACTGAAACAAGTATACTATCAAGGGTGAAACAGATCACCAGCCCACGTTGGACGCATGAGACGGGTGCTCAGTGCTGGTGCACTGGGAAGACCCAGAGGGATGTGGTGGAGAGGGAGGCGGGAGGGGGGATCCGGATGGGGAACACATGTAAATCAATGGCAGCTTCATATCTATGTATGGCAAAAACCACTACAATGTTGTAAAGTAATTAGCCTCCAAGGAATACAAATAAATGGAAAAAATACAAAGAAAATTCTAGAAAAATAGGGCAAAATATTAGCTAACAATTATTTCCTCTGGGAGATGGGATTACAGATAAATACTGTTTTCTTAATTATTCTTTCCAACATTGTTCAATACTTCTGAATTGAACATGATTTTGAACTTAAAAGATACTATTATTTTTGAGAAATAGAAGATCAGAGAGATCCAGATAGAGCACAGGGGAGAAGGGCACCTGCCCAAGGGCAGGAAGTGAGGAAGCACAGATGGAGGCTGACCCAGATGGGTGGTCAGACAGAGAACGTGGAGCTGAGACCTCCTGGGGACATTGGGCAGATGGCAGAGATGGCTGCGGAAGGAGAAGACTGTGGTTTGGTGCTTGACCTTCTGGGTTCTTTGGGTGGGTATCGCATCACCCTGAGAGCTGCCCTAAGAGATGGGGAAGAAAAGAGTAGGCTGGAGGAGGCGGGAGGGCTAGGGGGGAGCTTGTTTGTGGGCAAGACGGTCCTCAGCAGTCAGAAAACAAGTGACAATCTTCCAATGTTTTATTTTGACCTGTGCTCTTGACAAAAGGACATTCCAAGAGACATATCACAGTTTATTCAGAAAATTTGCAATTGCTGCTGCATTATTTAAGGCTGTTTTTAGTCCTTAAGCTCTGTCAAGTTGTCATTCTTTCTTGTGAAGGAAGGAGAATGGCATGGGAAGGGAAACAGAAAAGGGGACCTGCAGACACTCACAGCCAGCTCAGCCCCTGACTTCACATCCGTCACGGGGGCCCAGGGCTCATCCTGTAGAGCAATCCCTTTCCTTAACCTCCCCTGCTGGCTCGGTGGTAAAGAACCCGAATGCCAATGCAGGAGACGCGAATTCAATCCTTGGGTTGGGAAGATCCCCTGCAGAATGGAATGGCAACTCCAGTATTTCTTGGTAGGAAAACCCATGGACAGAGTAGCCTGGTGGGTTCAGTCCACAGGGTCACAAAAGACACAAAAAGAGTCAATAGAATTTAGCGACTAAACTATAACAACAACCTTTCATGAGGACAGGTTCCCACAGCACTCCTGGCAGGAGACACCCCATTTCATAGCCCCCAAGACTCAGGTCCAAGGGGCAGGGCTGCAGGGAGTCCCAGTCTTCAGATTCCTGTCCGGTGTCTCTCCTGTGCCAACCTTACCCAGCCAGGCCCTCCTGGGGCAGCACAGGGAGCCTGGGGTCTCTGAAGCCGCATCGTGCCAAGTCTGCAAACTTGTGTCCTTGCAGAGTCTGAACTTTAAATTGGACAGAGACTGTGAGGTCCCTGAGGGCAGGGAGCAGGAGAGATGTCTCCGTGGCACGGGACCAGGAGGCTGGGCCTCGGAGGCTCAGGGCCTCGATCCTGGCCCACCCCAGCACAGCGTGTCTGCTGGGAATGCACTCAGCACTGCCTCACTCTGCTCTCCCCAGCCTTGGGTCACCACACCTGTCATCTGCTCAGCCACCTGCTGACACCCAGGTCACTGGACCAACAGGTAGGAGGCAAGGAGAATCCATCTGGCGTGTTGACTCGTCTCCTGAAATCTTTTTAATCATACAGAAACCAGAATACCTGCTTGGAGAAAGGAACAAAGTGATACTATAATATCCACTACCACTTACTGAATACTTACTCTGTGCAAACCTCAGTGCTAAGACCTTTCACTGAATCCTCAAAATTGCCCCACAAGGAAATATTATTCTTATCCCTACAGGTAAGGAGGCTGAGACTGACAAAGCCTTCAGCAAGTGGCAGGTCTCAGACCTGGGCTTGGCGGTCTGACTCCAAAGCCCACCCTCACCAGCTCTGCCGTCACGGTGTGGACTGATGCAGGAATCCAGATGCAGGAACTTCTGGGTCATTCTAAGAGGAACTTCTTCTGCTCCTCAGCTTCCTTTTAAAATCATGTCTGAAGCTTAAAATAAGAATGAAATGGTTCAAACTAGATTTACCAGCCAAAGAAACTGATATGATATGAACCTGGGTTGGAAGTTGCTAGAAAGATGAGGGAATATTTCAGGCATGGGACAGAGTATAAGAAATCACATATTGAATAATTCCATTTCACACAAGGAGAAACTCAACGAAGGTCGTGGAGCAGAATGGGAACAAGGGCAAGAATCAAATCTGGACCCCTCACTCCCAGTCTAGGGCTCCTTCCAGGGCATCACCTTGCCTCTCAGGAGGGAGAGGCACTCCCCCACACTTAAAAGTGGGGAGAGAATTAGACAGTGATTCTCTGTAAACCTGACTTTCGAGGACATGATGGAATGAAAGACCTGTCAGACAGATGTTGGGGTGTTTTCCTGAGTCTACTGCAAAACACCATTGCAGCAAAATGCTCCGCAGCATGTCTGGTCCTCCTCCTCTGGGCATTTGTAGGATGACACAGGGCAGCGGGCTGTGGACAGATGGCACACATCTCACTTCTGAGTCGGAGCAGTGACCTGCTGGTGTGAGATGCTCTGCTGGGTTCTTCGCCAGCTGTGAGAACTGGTGACGTCCCAGATGGTGGAGCCAGGGTCTCTAAGGATGACATCCTGGAACAGAGCCCCCTGAAAACCTGCCATGGATATGAAGGGTGAGAACTAAACCTCTGTCCTGGTAAGTCACTAACATCATGAGGCTGTTTGTTATGGCAGAAAAGCTGTGCTCATCTTTCTTTTTCCACTGTAAGATCTTTTTCATTTGAAACTTTAAGCTTTTTATTTTGTCTTGGGGTATCGCTGATGAACAATATTGAGGTAGTTTCAGGTGAGCAGGGTAGGGACTCCGTCATTCAGATACAAGGATCCATTCTCCCCCTGCCCCTCCCCACCATCCAGGCTGGCACATAACATAGGGTAGAGCTCCATGTGTTGTGTGATATGTCCTTGGTGGTTATCCATTTTGAGTGTAGCCAAAACTCAGCCCGTCTTGGTGGACCAAGAGAACTACAGCTGCTGTCTGTGGGGCCAGCCTGAGCCCATGTTGCAGTGCAAGCTGTCAGTAACCTGGCAACGTGGTGTTTTCTAGAGAGGGGCTTATTTCTTTGGGGTCACAAGCCTACAGCTTCATGGGCTATTCCTGATTCCCATGAATGTGTTCTGATCTGACTCTTAAATTGCAAGGAAACCCCCCTGTCTCCTCATTTAGCTCTTCAGAGAGAGCAGTTGTCCCTGCATGGAGGAGAGGGCACCCCAGAGCTGTGGTCCTTGTAATCACATCCAGTGTGTGCACATGGGGGAAGAAGGAGGGTGATCTCAAGGTCAGACATCTGGGATCAGGACTTTAGCAGAAGGAAAGCGCTGGATCTTAAACAGCAGCTCCTGGGTTGGGCGCTGGAGAGGCTGGGGGTAAACTGGACTCAGCCCTGTGATTTCCGTAGCTCACAGTCTCCTGGGTGAGAGGGAACGAACACACAACAAAGCATGCTAACGACTGTGTGAGCGCCACAGTGTCAGAATGTCAGTGCTGTGGAGACGTCTCAGAAGGCAGCCCCAGGGAGGAGCGGGGTGTGAGCGGAGCCTGGGAGGATGAGTACAGAGAGAAAGGGGCTCCAGCCTGAGGAGAGCAGAAGAAGAGGGAGGGGACAGGAGCTGTGGGGTTTGTCCACCAGCGGGGAGTAGTCTGCTGAGGCAGGGAGGCATGCCCGAAAGTACAGAAGGTGAGACGGGGCTGGAGGGAGGCAGATGACAGAGCCCTCCGATGTCCATGCCATTCCCACCTGGTCTCTCTGATGGAGACAAGGGTGAGGACAGAAATGCAGAGTGAGGTGGTTTCCTACCTTTTACTTGCCTGAAAACACTCCCACTCCTGTGTCCAGTGCCAGAATTGGAGGTTATCAGGACTGCTGGACATAGACAAAGGCCTTATACTTGAATCTGGAAAGAAGCTGTGGACTTAATCCAGCCACATGAAGTCATAACCTAGGAGAGAACTGCCCTTTCAACTTCTGCTTTCCAGACCTCAAGTATTCCTCTGTCTTTACATTCCAGATTCAAAGAGAATCTAGATGTTTTTAAAGCCGAGTGAGAGGACGGAATAGGCCAAGGTCACCAAGAAACAAGGGGATGACTATAAACACCGCGAGGGAAGAAGGCACATGAGCCTCTGCTGTGTTGCCAGCATCAGTACATAGTAGGTGCTCAGTAATAATATCCTGGCTGTGTGAATTAATAAGCCATGACACTCAGGCAGTTATTTACCTTTTTGCCAAACTTCAGCAAGAGAATCCCTACCTTAAAGTGTTTACGTGGGTAACATTTACGGTCAATGACGGACCCAGATTAATCACCCACCCGCTATGATCCAGAAACTTCCTTAACAATATCACCCTGATTTAGGCTGGAGGAGGAAAACCAGCACAGGCTCTGGGGAGACAGGGAGTCCTGACAGACGCCGGAGGTCCTGGCTGGGAGGAGGGGAGACGGATCCAGCAGGTGCCGTGGTTGAAGTTACAGTCTCTGACCTGAAGCCCTGCCGCTAGGTCATTTACTGGTACTTTTTTATGTGAGTCTCATCTGGACTACAGAGAATCCCCATGTTTCAAAAGGAAATTGAGTCTCACAGGCCAAGAGACTTGGTCAATATTGCACAGCTCCACTTAGTTATGAAGCTGTTCTGCAGAGCTGGGTTTTGAATTGACTGTCTGTTGACTGACTGGCCTTGGAAGCATTCGCAGGATGAGGGGCCTGGAGGAAGTAGACAGGTTGCTCTCAGGTGTAACAGAGGAGACAGGCGTGCGGCACAAGAAGAGGAAGGATGGCCAAGGGCTGCGGGAGGAAGTAGGGAGCAGGTCACTGCGCAGGGGGCAGGTGGGCGAGGAGGACAGATGAGCTGGGCTCTGCAGAGGAGAAGAGGGAGAGGACAAGGGGACTTCCCCCTACTGGGGAAGAGGGAGGACAAGCCTTCAGAAGGGAACTTCTTGGGCAAAGTTATAACTCTGGGGAAAGTAATGGTTTATTCAGGAAGAGTAAGCTCACCAGTTGATATGAATGATAGATGCAAATCTACAGGAAGAATGAGAGGGAGGGAACCATTGCTGAAGGAGAGAGAGGACTCTAGTGTTGTCATAGGACATTGGCTCCATGTCAGTCTAGGTGTGAACAGATGGAGGGAGGGGTAATTTGATTTTCTGACAAGTTAAATTTCATTGTCAGCTCCTATTTATCCCTAAGAGCAGGGGGTCGCTTGGGCCACAAGACAGCTTTCCATCTAACACTTGACCCTTGTCTCCCTCCAGACACTGGCATTTCCCAAGGGGCTGAGGCCAGCTCAGAAGAGACATGGAGACTCCTGGGCAAAGACTGTGGCTGCTTCCCACCCTCTCTTGATAGAGGGGGTCAGTGACCCAGGACACCTCTGCCAGATTAGAACCTGCCTTTCCCTCCTGTGTAATATCATTGGCAACATCATTTATCCTAAAAAGCTCTATGGAGGCCAAGAGGAGACTCAATTGGCTTTTATGACCAGAGTTAAATGTTGTGAGCAGTGGCTCCATTGGGATAAGTATGTTCTTGTATATTCTTTTCAAAAGCAACGCATGGTCTCTGCTCTTAAGTAGAGACACCGGAATAAGGCTTGTGCAGCTTATGCAGAAGAAATGTTCAACCTTTATGCCCAAAGGAATGAGGTGACCATCACATCACACACCTGCCTTCCCAAGCTCAACCACTTAATTAGAAAAAGAGGAATAGCACTGGTTACAAGTGTGGCATCTTTTTGTCCACGTAGTTTTCTTTCTGCTATAGCTCAGCAGCTAAACACCCTACACAGGGTAGGAACTCAACAAATCCTCAGTAAGTGAATGAATCTGAAGTCCTATGGGCATCATTCAGCCACATGAAGTCATAATCTAGAAAATGTGCTTCCTCTTAATAGCCAAGAACACTGTAGATTGAAAAGGAGCTCGAGAAACATGAATTTATTCTCTTGTCTCCCATAGGCCAGCCGGGGGAGAAGAGAGAAGGGCCTAGGCGGATAGAATGGACCCCATCTCCTGTAAATTGCACCAGAACGACAGAACTGAGGGGGCTGGCTTGCAGACCTGAAGTCCCCTCTCTCATTGTACCCATGGTGAAACTGAGCTCCAGACGCAGGGCTGACCCTCCCCAGGTCACACATCCACGCTCCTTGGCTCCCAGGAGCACTGGTGCTTTCTCTGACACCTTCATGGTGCAGATGGGAAAAGAGGGAGAGTGAGATGGATGCAGACTGAGATGAATGGGGCAAACCAGACGGTCATGACGGAGTTTGTCCTGCTGGGGCTCCACGACCACCACGACCTAGAGATGGTCCTGTTTGTGCTCTGCCTGGGCATCTACTCCATGAACGTGCTGGGGAACACCCTCCTCATTGGGCTGAACATGCTGGACCCCCGCCTGCACACCCCCATGTACTTCTTCCTCAGCAACCTCGCCCTCATAGACATCTCTGCCACGTCCTCCATCGTGCCTCTCATGCTGGTCCACTTCCTGGAAACCCAGAGCACCATCTCCTTCCCTGGTTGTGCCCTGCAGATGTACCTGACCCTGGCGCTGGGCTCCACAGAGTGTGTGCTCCTGGCCATGATGGCGTGTGACCGGTACGTGGCCATCTGCCAGCCGCTTCGCTACTCGGAGCTCATGAGCCGGCACACGAGCTTGTGGATGGCGGCGCTGAGCTGGGGGGCAGGCTTTGCCAACTCCCTTCTCCATTCCAGTCTCACTTGGAGCCTCCCCTTCTGTGGCCACAATGTCATCAACCACTTCTTCTGTGAGATCTTGGCAGTGCTGAAACTAGCCTGTGGGGACGTCTCTCTCAATGCGCTGCTATTAATGGCGGCTTCAACTGTCCTGATGCTGTCCCCGCTGCTGCTCATCTTCCTGTCCTACGTGTTTATCCTCACTGCCATCCTGAGGGTGCCCTCTGCTGCCGGCCGGCACAAAGCCTTCTCTACCTGCTCTGCCCACCTCACAGTGGTGGTGATTTTCTATGGGACTGTCTCCTTCATGTACTTCAAGCCCAAAGCCAAGGACCTCAACCTGGATAAGCTTATTGCATTGTTCTATGGGATCGTGACCCCCTCGCTGAACCCCATCATCTACAGCCTGAGGAACGCAGAGGTGAAAGCTGCCACCATAGCTCTGCTGAGGGGAGATCTCCTCTCCAGGAAGATGTCCCGCTTTCCTGTTGTTCCCTAAGTCCATCAGGCAGGTGCGTGTGTGCTGAGTAGCTTTAGTCCTGTCCAAGTCTTTGGGAATCTATGGACTCTAGCCCTCCAGGCTTCTTTGTCCATGGCATTCTGAAGGCAAGAATACTCAAGTGTCTTTCCATGTCTTCTTCCATGGGATCATCCTAACCTAGGTATCGAACCAGGACTTCTTATGTCTCCTATATTGTCAGGGGGGCTCTTTACCACTAGTGCCACCTGGGCAACCAGTTATCCAGTGGTGTGACTTCCAAAATGACTTCCCTGGTGGCTCGGATGGTAAAAGCGCCTTCCTACAATGCAGGAGACCTGGGTTCGATCCCTGAGTTGGGCAGATCCCCTGGAGAA
Organism: Cervus canadensis; assembly: GCF_019320065.1. Taxonomy (NCBI): domain Eukaryota; kingdom Metazoa; phylum Chordata; class Mammalia; order Artiodactyla; family Cervidae; genus Cervus; species Cervus canadensis. The sequence continues at coordinate 13,318,894 of NC_057399.1, forward strand.
GGAAATGGCAACCCACTCCCTTATTCTTGCCTGGAAAATTGCTTGGACAGAGGAGCCTGGCATGCTGCAGTCCATGGGGTCACAAAGAGCCGGACATGACTGAGTGACTGAACTGAATGGAAGCCCTTCTGTTTGTGTCCACAATATTTCACTACACTGTGGGTGCCTCGAGGGCAGGACTCTTTAGGGGCTTGTTTCTGGAGCTCCACAGAGCTTTCCCAGCAGATGGTTATTGAACTGCCACTCACATATGCAGATGACACCACCCTATGGGCAGACAGTGAGGAGGAAATAAAGAGCCTCTTGATGAAGGTGAAAGAGGAGACTCAAAATGCTGCTTTAGATGTCAGCATTCAAGAAAGAAAGATCATGGCATCCAGTCCGATCACTTGATAGCAACCCGATGAGGAAACAATGGAAACAGTGACAGACTCTATTTTCTTGGGCTCCAAAAATCACTGTACATGGTGACCACAGCCATGAAATTCAAAGATGCTTGTCTACTTGGGAGAGAAGCTATGACAAACCTAGACAACATATTAAAAAGCAGACACATTACTTTGCCAACAAAGGTCTGTCCAGTCAAAGTTTTGTTTTTTCCAGTGATCATGTATGGATGTGTGAGTTGTACCATAAAGAAAGCTGAGCACCAAAGAATTGATGCTTTTGAACTGTGGTGTTGGAGAAGACTCTTGAGAGTCCCTTGGACAGCAAGGAGATCAAACCAGTCAATCCTAAAGGAAATCAATCCTGAATATTCATTGGAAAAACTGATGCTGAAGCTGAAGCTCCAATATTTTGGCCACCTGATGTGAAGAACTGATTCATTGGAAAAGACATTGATGCTGGGAAAGGTTGAAGGCAGGAGGAGAAGGGGAAGACAGAGGATGAGATGGTTGGATGGCATCACCAACTCAATGGACATGAGTTTGAGTAAGCTCTGGGAATTGGTGATGGACAGGGAAGCCTGGCTTGCTGCAGTCCATGGGGTCACAAAGAGTTGGACACGACTGAGCGACTGAACTGAACTGAACTGAACTGTCACTCAGAAGCCATCAGCTGTCACACCTGGGGACTGGATCCTGTGCTGCTCCAGGCAGTCAGGGGCTTAGTCTGAACGTGTGGACAGACACGAGTGGGTGCAGCAGGATCTCATGGCCACAACACTGCCTTCTAAGAAGTCACTGAAACAACTCAGGAGACACAAAGGACCACCATATGTGGAGCCAGGAGACCAGGGTTCCCGACCTGGTTCAGCTGCTCTGCCCGGCGAGGTCTTCCTGCTGGCCATTCCCCTCCAGGAATCCCAAAGGCACCTCACACTTAAACTGCCCACAGCTGAACTCACCCCTCTGCCCCCAAAGGTCTGTCACCCTCTCAGGGAACAGCGCACACTCTCCCTAAGTCCCCAGCCAGAAACCGGGCAGTCATCAGGGGCGTCCTCTCACCCTCACTGCCCCACACAGCCAATCGCTCACCACAGCCCAGGGCGTGCACCTCACAGCAGCTCCTGGTCAGTCGTCTCCTTCCTCTGATGCCGCCATCACCTCCTCTCTCTCTCAGATAGTGCAACAGCTCTGCCAGACTCTAAAATCTAACCTTGCACTAACTAAAAAAACAAAACACAACAAAACCTGTCTGAAAAAAACAAAAGAAAAACCACAGGAATCCGCTCATACTACTCACCTGCTTAAATCCCTCAAGGTCACCATTGCTCATCTCTCCTAGGATAAAAGCCAGATCCCATCCACCTGCCCAACCTCATCACTGGCTGCTTATCTCCACCGCACTCCACTCACACACACATTCCAGACTCTCTGAACTCATCCCAGTTTCCCCATGAATATCATGCCCCTTCCTGCCCCTCTGTCTCCCCCTTGCTGTTGACTCTCATGTCCAAACACCTCTGGCCCTTTGGCTAACATATACTGGTCACTTACCACACACCATGCTAGGCACTATGCTGGTCTTCTCAGGGCTTTCCTGGCTGGGAACCAGACAGGATGATGCCAATCTCAGGTGAGGAATGCAATATGGACACCAGGGACCAGAGAGACCACCTCCCCAGCATCATGGCATTATGGAAATTCACTCAGTCCTCACTCAGTGCCCACATCCCCCTTCCAGAAAGCCCCTTCTGATCCCCCTTCCTGGGCGGGGTCTGTCTCAGCTCTGTCTCCCTCTTCAGGGCCTTCTGTGCTGGGCTGACTGTGTCCTGAATCCCAGCTCTCTAAGCTATGGGTATGAATCAAGGGATTTAAAAACATCAAACCTTCTGACCCAACCCTATACTTCTAGGAATTACTCTGAGAAAATTACCAGAGGTGCAAAGGTTTATATATGGGTATTTATCCAAGAGTTATTTGTGGTAAAAAAAAAATTGCAAGACTCTTCAAGTGCAACCATAGCAGAATGTTTAAATAAATCCTGGTGGAGCCCAATGACAGATTCTGACACAGCCATTAGATATCTTATCTTTTGAAGAATATTTGATGATTTGAAATGCTCACATTGTAATTAATAGGAAAAGGCAGAACAAATAAGTTTGTATTCAGTATAATCCTAGTTTTTAAAGTATTTTTCTTATGGTTATATGAATAAGTGTGTATATAGAGAATTGTGGAAAACTATAAAAAATATTAGCTAACAATTGATTCCTCTGGGAGATGGGATTACTGATAAATACTGTTTTCTTGATTATTCTTTCCAATAATGGTCAATACTTCTAAGATGAACATGGATTTGAAATTTTAAAAATACTATTTTTGAGAAATGGAAGATCATGTGGCTTTAGATAGAGGAAAGAGGAGAAGGGCCCCCGCCCAAGGGCAGGAAGTGAGGAATCGTGGATGGGGCGGGACCCGGGTGGGCGGTCAGGCAGAGAGGGTGGAGCTGAGAATCTTGGGGACAGTCACCTGATGGCAGAGGTGGCTGAGGGAGGCGGGGACTGAGGGGCCCTGACAGGCTTCTGGCTGAGTTGGGTGAACAGCGCCCTACCCTGAGAGACACCCTGAGAGACTGGGAAGATCCGAGAAGGAGGCTGGGGGTGTGGGAGTGCTGTCAAGGAGCTTGTCTGGATGTTGGTGGGCATCCATGGGGTGCCACACGGGCCCGGTCCTGAGCAGATGGAAAATGAGCAGTGACACATGCCAATATTTCTCTGGACCTGTGTTTTGACAAAAAAAAACGTTCCAAGAGAGAAATCACAGCAAATGGGGAGTTCACAGTTGCTACAGTGTTACGTAAGGCTGCTCTTTAAGCCCTGGGCTGGGTCAAGGTGTCATTGTTTCATGTGAAGGAGAGAGAACGGCAGGGGAAGGGAGAAAGGCCAGGGGACCTGCAGAAACTCACCCACCCCCTCATCCCTGACTTCGCCTCCCCAGCAATTGTCCAGTGCGTCACCCTCTACAGCGATTCACTTTCCTTAACCGTTCATGAGGGCAGGTCCCCACAGCTCTCTTGCCAGGAGACACCCAGGACACCCAGGCCGAGGCCACGGAGTCACAACCCTCGAGCCTCAGGTCCAGGGGGCAGGGCCGCAGGGAGACCTGGTCTTCAGATTCCTGTCCGGTGTCTCTCCTGTGCCCACCTCACCCAGCCGGGCCCTCCTGGGGCAGCACAGGGAACCGGGGGTCTCTGAAGCCCCATGGTGCCACGACTACAGACTTGTGTCATTGCAGAGTCTGAACCTTAAATTGGACAGGGACTGCGAGGTCCCTGAAGGCAGGGAGCAGGAGAGATGTCTCCGTGGCAGGGGACCAGGAGGCTGGGCCTCAGGGCCTCGGGGCCTCGATCCTGGCCCTCACCAGCACAGCGTCTCTGCTGGGAATGCACTCAGCACTCCTCACTCTGCTCTCCCCAGCCTTGGGTCACCACACCTGTCATCTGCTCAGCCACCTGCTGACACCCAGGTCACTGGGCCAACAGGTAGGAGGCAAGGAGAATCCATCTGGCATGTTGACTCGTCTCATGAAATCTTTTTTAAACATACAGAAACCAGAAAATCTGCTTGGAGAAGGGAACATAATGATATTAATAATATCGGTTGCCACTTACTGAATACTCACCCTGTGCCAAGCTCTGTGCTAGGACCTTTCACTGGATCCTCAAAATCATCCCATAAGGAAATGCTACTCTTATCTCTACAGGTAAGGAGGCTGAGGCTGAGAAAGCCATGAGCAAGTGGCAGGTCTCAGACCTGGGCTTGGTGGTCTGACTCCAAAGCCCACCCTCGCTGGCTCTGCCATCACAGTGAGGAGGAGTGATGGGGGAATGCAGATGCGGGCACTTCTGGGACATCGTAACCGGAGCTGCTTCTTCTTGTGCCCCTCACCTTCCTTTAAAATCATTTCTGAAACTTAAAATGAATATTAAATTGTTCAAACTAAATTTACCAGCCAATGAAACTGACAGGATATTTACCTGGGCCGGAAGTTGCTAGAAAGATAACGGAATGTTTTGGACATAGTCCAGAGTACCAGAGATTACACATTGAATGGCTCCATTTCATACAAGGAGAAACTCAACCAAGGTCATTCAGGAGAAAGGGAACAAGGGCAAGATTCAAACCTGGATCCTCACTCTCAGCCCAGGGCTCCTCCATGGCATCACCCTTCCTCTCAGGAGGAGTAAAACTGGGGAGAATATTAGACAGTGTTTCTCAGAGACACACAATCTTCTATCACTCTGTAAACCTGACTTTCCAGGACATGACGGAATATGAGACCTGTCAGACAGATGCTAGAGTGATTTCCTGAGTCTACTGCAAGACACCATTGTACCAAAATGCTCCTCAGCATGTCTGGTCCTCCTCCTCTGGGCAAACGGGAGGATTACACAGGGCAGCAGGCTGTGGACAGATGGGACACATCTCACTTCTGGGTCAGTACAGTGACCTGTCAGTGTAAGAAGTTCTGCTGGGTTCTTCCCAGCTGTAAGAACTGGTGATGTCCCAGAGGGTGGAGCCAGGGTCTCTGAGGATGACAACCTGGAACAGAGCCCCCTGCAATCTACACAAAGGGTGAGAACTAAACCTCTGTCCTGGCAAGCCGCTAAAATGATGAGGCTGTGTGTTACTGCAGCAAGAGTCTGCTCATCTCTTTTTTTTTCACTGTAAGATCTTTCTTATTTTCAAACTTTAAGCTTTTGATTTTGTCTTGGGGTATAGCTGATTAACATTGAGGTTAATCATTAATATTGAGGTACTTTCAGGTGATCAGGGAAGGGACTCCGTCATACAGATGCATGGGCCCGTTCTCCTCCTACCCCTCGCCACTATCCAGGCTGGCACATAACAGTGGATAGAGCTCCATGTGTTCTGCAATATGTCTTGCTGGTTATCCATTTTGAAAATAGACAAAACTCAGCTCATCTTAATCGATGGACCAAGAGAACCACAGCTGCTGTCTGTGGGGCCAGCCTGAGGCCATGTTGCAGTCCAAGCTGTTAGTAACCTGGCATCATTGTATTTTGTAGACACAGCCTTATTTCTCTGAGGTCACAAGCCTACAGCATCATGGGCTATTCCTGATTTCCATGAAAATGTTCTGATCAGATTTGCTTCAATTGCAAGGAAACCCACCTGTCTCCTCATTCAGCTCTTGAGAGAGAGCAGTTGTTCTTGCATGGAGAAAATGGAACCCCCAAATCTCTCGTCCCTGTATCTCATCCTGTGTGTGCACACGGGGGAAAGGGGAAGGAGGGTGATTTCAAGGTAGGAAATCTGGGATGAGGATTTTAGCAGAAGGAAAGCACTGGATCTCAAATGGCAGCTCCTGTGTGGGGTGCTGGAGGGGCTGGGGGTAAATCGCACACAGCCTGTGATTTCTGCAGCTCACAGTGAGATGTCTCACAAACACAGCAGATTGATCGAGCTCACAGCTGTGAGCATCGTGTGTCAGGACGGTCAGTGCTGTGGGGGCGTCTGAGAAGGTGACCCCGCAACGGAGGTGGGTGTGAGCAGAGCCTTGGAAGATGTGTGGGAGACAAAGGGGCTCCGGCCTGAGGAAAGCAGGAGAAGAGGGAGGGAACAGGAGCTGTGGGGTTTGTCCACCAGCGGGGACTGGTCTCCTGAGGCTGGAGCAGGCCCGCACAAAGGGATGTGCAGGAAGTGAGGGCAGGCACAGGCCAGAGGCTGATGACAAAGCCCTCCCATGTCCATGCCGTTCCCACCTGGTCTCTCTGATGGAGACAAGGGTGGGGAAGAGAAAGGCAGAGTCAGGCGGTATCCCGTCTTTTACCTGCCTGAAAACTCCCCCCACACCTGTATCCGGGGTCACTACTGGAGGCTGACAGTTCTTTATGTAGCAACACACCAAGAAAGACCAAGTTCTGAGAATTGAATCTTAAGTTGAAACATGAAACATGAAGTCGCTCAGTCCGGTCCGACTCTTTGTGACTCCATGGACAGAGGCCTACCAGGCGTCTGAATCCATGGGACTTTCCAGGCAAGAGTACTGGAGTGGGCTGCCATTTCAAGCGGCAGGATTGATCTAGCCACATGAAGTCATGACCTAGACTCGGGTTTTTTTGTTTTGTTTTGTTTTATTATGCAGCATTTTATTTTATTTTTTTTAATTACCTTCATGGAATGCATTTTAACATCAAAATTCCCAGTAAGAAATCAACAATTTATCACTTATAATTTTATATTTGTGGACAGATTATTTTCGGAGAAGTAAAATAAACATATTTGAGGATTAAGTCTTGGTTTAGAATCTGTAACAATTTGAAACATCTATGAAGGGACCTCTTCCCTAAATGGAACTTCTCTACATTCAGAAACTCTCCAGGCTCTTCTTCCTAGGATTTAGAAATCAGTAATGTGAAATATCAGCATTTCTAATTTTCAAATTTCCCCAAGACATGTAACCCTCAGTAACTGGTATCAGATGAACAGAGGGGAAGGTTTACAAAAACTAAACACTGCCTAATTTTCTGCAGTCTTTACTTACGAATTAAGTCTTTCCCTTTCTCCATCATCCTAGGACAAATATAGATGTTTGATCAGATATTGAGAAAGCTGAATTCCCTTTAAGAGTTTGATAAATTAAAAGGCAAAAAGCTCATATATAATGTTCAGTTATACTGAGACTTGTGAAAAGCTGAGACACTCCATTAGCTCCCCAGAATACAGAATTCAGTCTTATAATTTCTTAAGATCCAACTTCCCTCAATCTTTGTTCAACGATTAAATGCTAAAAACAATCAGGTGATTACGAGAAGAGGTTTGTCTCACCAATGTTTTTCCTTCTTATTGTGAGTTGAAATGGCAAGGAGGTGTGATCAGAGGCAAGGAGGTGTACAATCAATTCTCAAGGTACTAAGTCTAAAAGGTCAGAGTTTCCACAGCATAGCCACAACTTTGCAGATGCCCACGTCATGACAGTTTACATAACAGAGTCCAGCAAAGGTGAAAGCCGAGAGCACCAATAGGGCTGTCTTGGCAGCCTTCTGCACTGCATCCCCGTGAACATGGTCAGTAACAAGTTGTCCAGTGCCCCAGGGACTGTGAAGAGTGAGGGTTGCAGCCAGAGAGTAGTCCATCACAGAACAAGGATTCAAATAAGCAGCTGGAAGTAGGCCCAGGAGCAAAACACTGACAACCCTCTCACCAGTCCAGTGGAGAGATGCAGCCATGGAACCAGCATGGTGGCTGGCAGACAGGTGAATATGCTGTGTTCCACACCATCCTTGGGCAGGTCGGTCCTGGAGAAATGTTGAGACAGGAGCTGGTCCACCCACTGGGGTTCGGGGGAATAGAGCTCGCCCTTCTCTGGAGCCGCAAAGGACACTCAGCCTCCAGAGAGTCGCCATGTCGCTCCTGAAGGTTCAAGGTCAACCAGCAACCCTAGGCTCCCTATTAACCTCTGCTTCCGAGACCTCAGGTTTATTTTGTCTTTACATCCTAGACTCAAGGAGATTCTAGAGGTTTATAAAGCCCGCAGAGAGGAAGGGATAGGACCAAGGTCACCAAGGGACAAGGGGAAGACTATAAACCTTGCAAGGGCAGAAGGCCCTATTTGCCTCGGCTGTGTTCCCAGCACCTAGCACATAGGAGGTGCTCAACAATAATTTGCTGGATGTGTGGATGAATGAGCCATCATACTCAGGCAATTCTTCACCTTTTTTGCCAAACTTTGGCAAGAGAATTCCTGCCTTTAATGTTTACATGGGTAAGATTTATGGTCACTGATTAACCCAGATTAAAAAACTACCCCTGTGTGTTTCACAAACTCCCTTAACAATCATCCTGATTTAGGCTGCAGGCGAGAAAATCAGCATGCCTCTGGGGAGAGAGAGGGTCATGGCAGATGCTGGAGCTCTTGTCCGGGGGGCAGGGAGCACAGGTTCATCAGGTGTTGATAGCTGAAGGTGCAGTCTCTGATCTGGAGCCTTGCTGCTGGACGGATCAGCAGCCTTTTACTCTGTGAGTCTGATCTGCACTACACAGATTCCCCTTTTTCCAGAAGGAAATTGAGTCTCAAAGGCCTAGTGACTTGGTCAACATCACACAGTTAGGCTGGTGATGAAGCTACTGTGCTATGATTTTTTTAAATTATTTTTTTTTATTGAAGGATAATCGCCTTACAGAATTTTGTTGTTTTCTGTCAATCCTCAACATGAATCAGCCATAGGTATAGATATATCTCCTCCGTTTTGAACCTCCCTCCCATCTCCCTCCCCATCCCACCCCTCTAGGTTGATACAGAGCTCCTGTTTGAGTTTCCTGAGCCATAGAGTGAATTCTTCTTGGCCATCTATTTCACATATTGTAATGTAAGTTTCCATGTTACTCCTTCCATCCATCTCACCCTCTCCTCCCCTCTCCCCATGTCCATAAGTCTGTTCTCTATGTCTGTTTCTCCATTGCTGACCTGGAAATAAATTCTTCAGTACCATTTTTCTAGATTCTGTATATATGTGTTGGAATACAATATTTATCTTTTTCTTTCTGACTTACTTCACTCTGTATAATAGGTTCAAGGTTCACCCACCTCATTAGGACTGACTCAAATGCATTCCTTTTTATGGCTGAGTAATATGTTCACTGGAAGGACTGATGTTGAAGCTGAAACTCCAGTACTTTGGCCACCTGATGCAAACAGCTGACTCATTTGAAAAGACCCTGACACTGGGAAAGATGGAAGGCAGGAGGAGAAGGGGACGACAGAGGATGAGATGGTTGGATCACATCATCGACTCAATGTACATGAGTTTGGATAAAACTCCAGGAGTTGGTGATGGACAGGAAGGCCTGACGTGCTGCAGTTCTTGGGGTTGCAAAGAGTCGGACATGACTGAGCAACTGAACTAAACTGAACTGAATATTCCTTTGTGTATATGTACCACAACTTCTTTACCCATTCATCTATTAATGGACATCTAGTTTGCTTCCATGTTCTAGCTAATGTAAATAGTGCTGCAATGATCAATGGTATACATGTCTCTTTTTCAATTTTGATTTCCTCAGGGCTTATGTCTAGGAGTGGGATTGCTGGGTCATTTGGTGATATTATCCCTAGTTTTTAAAGGAATCTTCTTACCATCCTCCATAGTGGCTGTATCCATTTACATTCCCACCAACAGTGCAAGAGTGTTCCGTTTTCTCCACACCCTCTCCAGATTTATTGTTTGTAGACTTTTTGATGATGGCCATGCTGACTGGTATGGGGTGATACCTCATTGTAGTTTTGATTTGCATTTCTCTAATAATGAGCAATGTTGAGCATCTTTTCATGTGTTTGTTAGCCATCTGTATGTCTTCTTTGGAGAAATGTCTGTTTAGCGTTTTTCCCACTTTTGATTGGGTTGTTTGTTTTTCTGGTATTGAGTTGTATGAGTGGCTTGTATATTTAGGAAATTAATCCTTTGTTGTTTCATTTGCTATTCTTTTCTCCCATTCTGAGGGTTGTCTTTTCACCTTGCTTATAGTTTCCTTTGCTGTGCAAAAGCTTTTAAGTCTCATCAGGTCTACTTGCTTACTTTTGTTCTTATTTCTGTTACTCTAGGATGTGGGTCATAGAGGATCCTGCTTTGATTTATGTCATCGATTCTTCTGCCTATGTTTTCCTCTAAGAGTTTTATAGTTTCTGGTCTTCTATTTAGATCTTTAATCCATTTTGAGTTAATCTTTGTGTATGGTGTTAGGAAGTGTTCTAATTTCATTCTTTTACATGTAGCTATCCAGTTTTCCCAGCACCATTTTTTGAAGAGGCTGTCTTTGCTCCATTGTATATTTTTGCCTCCTGTGTCAAAAATAAGGAACCCATAGGTGCATGGGTTTATTTCTGGGCTTTCTATCTTGTTCCATTGGTCTATATTTCTGTTTTTGTGCCAGTAGTATACTGTCTTGATGACTGTAGCTTTGCAGTATCATCTGCAGTCAGGAAGGTTGATTCCTCCAGCTCCATTTTCTTTCTCAAGACTGCTTTGCTTCTCTGGGGTCTTTTGTGTTTCATATGAATTCTGAAATTTTTGTTCTAGTTCTATGAAAAATGTCATTGGTAATTTGATAGGGATCGCACTGAATATGTAGATTGCATTTGGTAGTATTGTCCTTTTCACAATATTGATTCTTCCTATCCAGGAACATGGAATATCTCTCCATCTGCTTGTGTCATCTTTGAGTTCTTTCATCAGTGCCTTATCATTTTCTGTGTATGGTTCTTTTCTCTCCTTAGGTAAGTTTATTCCTAAATATTTAATTCTTTTTATTACAATGGTGAATGGGATTGATTCCTCAATTTCCCTTTCTGATTTTTTAGTTGTTAGTATATAGAAATGCAAGTGATTTCTGTTAATGATTTTATATCCTGAAACATTGCTAAATTCTAAATTACTAGAGCTGGTAGGCTCTAGTAATTTTCTGATACTACCTTTAGGGTTTTCTATGTCAACAATGGGTTTTTGAATCGCGTGTTGACTCTCTGTGGTGGGACGGCCATTGGCAGCACGTGCTATATGAAACGCCAGGAGGGAGGCAGACAGAGAGGGTCTGCTCTGCGCTGTGGTGAGGAGATGGGTGTGCAGCCCAGGGACAGGGGGGATGGCCAAGGGCTGTGGGAGGAGAGGGGAGCAGGTGGGAGAGGAAGAGAGATGAACTGGGTTCTGAAGAGAAGGAAGCAAGGAAGGACATGCCTTCAAAAGGGAACTTCTTGGGCAAAGATGTAGCTCTAGGAAAGGGCATGGTTTATTCAGAAAAGGCTGGGCCCACGGGCCTATAGGAATGATAAATACAATTAGCAGGAGAATTCAGGGATATATCCAGCCCTGAGGGACAGACCAGGCTCTGATGTTTTCACAGGATACTGGCCTCAAGTCATCTAGGTGTGAGGGGATGGAGGGAAGTATAAATACATCTTGTGATAGGTTAAAATTCACCATCAGTTCCCATTCCTCCCTTAGAACAGGGATCACATGGGCTACAAGACAGCTTTCCATCTAACACTTGATACTTGTCTCCCTCCTGACATTGGCATTTCCCAAGGCACTGAGACCAGCTCAGAAGAGACATGGAGGATCCTGGGCAAAGACTGTGGCCGTTTCCCATCATCCATTTATAGAACTGGTCAGTGACCCAGGACACCTCTGCCAGTTTAGAACCTGCCTTTCCCTCCTGTGAAATATTATTGTCAATATCATTTATCCTAAAAACGGATCCCAAGAGGAGACTCACTTGGCCTTTAGGACCAGGGTTAAATGTTGTGACCAATGGATCTACTGGGGTACATATATTCGTATATACTCTTGTAAAAATCAATGCATAGTCTCTGATCTTAAGGAGAGACACCTGAATAAGGCTTGTACGTCTTATGCAGTAGAAATGTTCAACCTTTATGCCCAAAGGAATGAGGTGACCATCACTCATCAGCCACCTGCCCTCCCAAGCTCATCCCACTTAATTTGAGAAAGAGGAGCAACCTTTGTTACAAATGTGGCATCTTTTTGTCCACGTAGTTTTCTTTCTGCTATCACCAAGGACCTAAACACCCTGCACAGGGAAGGCACTCAACAAATCCTCAGTGAGTGATGCATCTGAAATCATATTGGTGTCATTAGCCACGAGGAGTCATAACCTAGGAAACGTGCTTCCTCTTAACAGCCAAGAAAACTGCAGGTTCAAAAAGAGCTCAACATACATGAATTGTTTCTCTTGTCTCCCCTAGGTCAGCTTGGGGACAAGAGAGAAGAGCTTAGGAGATTAGAATGGGCCACATTTCCTGTAAATTACACCAGAACTACAGAACTGAGGGGACTGGCTTGCAGAGCCGAAGTCCCCTCTCTCTTTGTACCCACGGTGAAACGGAGCTCCAGACACAGGGTGGACCCACCCCAGGTCACAATCCACGCTGCTTGGCTCCCAGGCCCACTGGTGCTTTACCCAACACGTTCATGGTACAGATGGGAAGGGAGGGAGAATGAGATGGATGCAGACTGAGATGAATGGCACAAACCAGACGGTCATGACGGAGTTTCTCCTGCTGGGGCTCCATGACCACCACAACCTAGAGAAGGTCCTGTTTGTGCCTTGCCTGGGCATCTACTTCATGAACGTGCTGGGGAATGCCCTCCTCATTGGGCTGAACATGCTGGACCCCCGCCTGCACACCCCCATGTACTTCTTCCTCAGCAACCTCGCCCTCATGGACATCTGTGGCACATCCTCCTTCGTGCCTCTCATGCTGGTCCACTTCCTGGAAACCCAGAGCACCATCTCCTTCCCTGGTTGTGCCCTGCAGATGTACCTGACCCTGGCCCTGGGCTCCACGGAGTGCATGCTCCTGGCCATGATGGCGTGTGACCGGTACGTGGCCATCTGCCAGCCGCTTCGCTACTCAGAGCTCATTAACCGGCAAACCTGCATGTGGATGGCAGTGCTGAGCTGGGGGACAGCCTTTGCCAACTCCCTTCTCCAATCCATTCTCACCTGGAGCCTCCCCTTCTGTGGCCACAATATCATCAACCACTTCTTCTGTGAGATCTTGGCGGTGCTGAAACTAGCCTGTGGGGACATCGCTCTCAATGCACTGCTATTAATGGTGGCTTCCGCTGTCGTGACGCTGCCCCCTCTGCTGCTCATCTTCCTGTCCTACGTGTTCATCCTCACTGCCATCCTAAGGGTGCTGCCGGCCAGCACAAAGCCTTCTCTACCTGCTCTGCCCACCTCACAGTGGTGGTGATTTTCTATGGGACTGTCTCCTTCATGTACTTCAAGCCCAAAGGCAAGTACCTCAACCTGGATAAGCTTCTTGCATTGTTCTATGGGGTCGTGACCCCCTCGCTGAACCCCATCATCTACAGCCTGAGGAACGCAGAGGTGAAAGCTGCCACCATAGCTCTGCTGAGGGGAGACCTCCTCTCCAGGAAGATGTCCCGCTTTCCTTTGGGTCTCTAAGTCTGTCAGGCAGGTGTGTGGGTGCTGGATCGCTTTAGTCCTGTCCAAGTCTTTGGGAATCTGTGGACTCTAGCCCTCCAGGCTTCTTTGTCCATGGTATTCTTCAGGCAAGAATACTCAAGTAGGTTTCCATGTCCTCTTCCAGGGGATCTTCCTGACCCAGGTATCGAACCAGGACTTCTTTTGTCTCCTGTATTGGCAGGGGGATTCTTTGCCACTAGCGCAGCCTGGGGAGCAAGCTATACTGTGGCGTGACTTGAAATTTGACTTCCCTGGTGGCTCAGATGGTAAAAGCTTCTGCCCACAATGCAGGAGACCTCTGTTTGATCCCTGGGTTGGGAAGATCCCCTGGCGAAGAAGATGGGAACCCACTCCAGTATTCTTGCCTGGAAAATTCCTTGGACAGAGAAGCCTGGTAGCCTATAGTCCATGGGGTTGCAAATAGTCAGACACAACTGAGCGACTTCACTTTCACTACAAACACAGACGTTCTTTTTCTTGCTCACTCTCCAGGTCTATCGGAGACTGCATGGGGAATCTACTTCATCTTTTTCATCCTGTGGGCATCAAGATGAGAAAGCATCTACCATATGGCACACTGCTGGTCAAATGGCAAAAGAAGAAGAGAAGATCACAAAGCCAGTGTGGATTCTTGCAGCTGCCACTCAGAAATGACCTCTTACTACCACTTCCACTTCATTGTCCAATATGAGGTAAAGGCTGGAGCTGACAGCAAGGGTTGGGCATGCCCACCAACCCCACATCTGGAAGGAGGGGGAGGACTGAGGAATTCCTGAAGAGCCTGGTGACAATGCCACTACCCTACAGTCAACCCAGGAGCTACTAGAGATTTCTTGAGCTTCCATTTTCTGACCAGCTGTCCCTCACTGGCTGCGTCCAGGTTAATCACCCCGGGGAGCACTGATTAGCTGGCTTGTGAGTCTCTGGACTGGAGTATCCAGCTAGATTAGAGCCGGACCTCCGAGAGCTTACTTGCTCTCAGGTTCTGGCTCGGGTTGAGCACGAGAGAGTCTGGAGGAGACGGGAAGGCCGAGGCCAGGCAGCGCTGAGGCGGCGGAGCCTCCCCCATTGTCACTGCAGCCCCCGGGCTCCTGCCAGGCCGCCTGCAGCTGCTCCGAGCCCCGAGCGAGGGGCCCTCCAACGCAGCGAGTGCCAGCTCCTCCCGCACGTCACCAGTGTCAGTGAGTCCACGGCGGTGAGGCCAGGCACGGGTTCCGTGTGTCCCCTGGTGCTGGCCTGTCCTCACCTCCCCCTTCACGCCACCGCGAGCAGCTTCAGCCCCGACCCCAGGTGCAGAGGCCGAGCCTGGCTCAGGCTTCTCCTGCAGCTCCACGGGCGGCAGCCCTGCTCTCCACAGTGAAGCCTTACGTCACTCTCGCTGGGCCTGCTCCTTTGGCCAGACCCTGGCCAATTCACCACTCCAGAACCTAGGTTTGCTCCCCATTATCAGAGCAGAAAGCCCAAATTCTTCAGCTGAGTCCTCAGAACTCAAAAACCGGGCTCTCCGCTTTCTCAGCCTGACATCCCTCTCACCTCTGCACGCAGTCGACCCCTCACTCGTGTCTGACTGTGTCGCATCTTGGTTGGTTGCTCATGCTGTTCTCTGGTGAGACCTGGGACTTTGTTTTCAAGGCAGCTTAGACCCCGTCTCTCCCACACAGCCTTTCCTGGCCCTTTAAAGCGGTTCTCTCCTTTGCGTCCCACTGCACTTTTTTGGAACCTTTCCCTCGGTATCTATCCCTGTCTCCTTTGCATCCATGATATTTCACAACAATGTGGGCACTTCGAGGGCAGGACTCTGTGGGGGCCTGTCTCCTCAGCTCACACAGAGCTTTCCTCATGGACGGTTACTGAACTGACTGTCACTCAGGAGCCGTCCCCTGTCACACCTGGGGACTGGATCCTCTGCTGCTCCAGGCAGTCAGGGGCTTAGTCTGAACGTGTGGACAGACACGAGTGGGTGCAGGAGGATCTTGTGGCCACGGCCCTGCCTTCCAGGACGTCACCAAAACAAGTGAGGAGACACAAAGGACCCCCATGTGTGCAGCCAGGAGACCAGGGTTCCAGACCTGGTTCAGCTGCTCTGCCCGGCGAGGTCGTCCTGCTGGCCCTTCCGCTCCTCAAAGGCACCTCACACTTAAACTGCCCACAGCTGAACTCACCCCTCTGCCCCCAAAGTTCTGTCACCCTCTCAGGGAACAGCACCCACACTCCCTAAGTCCCCAGCCAGAAACTGGGCAGTCATCACAGGCGTCCTCTCACCCTCACCGCCCCACACAGCCAATCGCTCACCAGGGCCCACAGCATCCACCTGAAGCAGCTCCTGGTCAGTCGTCTCCTTCCTGTGATGCCGCTACAACCTTCTCTCTCTCTCAGACAGCTACGCCAGACTCTAAAATCCATCCTCTGCAAAACTAAAAGAAAAGAAAAAAAAAACACCTGTCTTAAAAGAGAAAACAAAAAACCACACCAATCCAATATTACTACTCATCTGCTTAAATCCCTAAAGGTCACCATTGCTTGTCTCTCCTAGGATAAAAGCCAGATCCCATCTACCTGCCCAACCTCACCACTGGCTCCTTATCTCCACCCCATTCCACCCACAGACACCTTCCAGACACAGCTCCCCGTGAATATCAGTCTTTCCCACCCCTCTGTCTCCCCCTTGTTCTTGCCTCTCAAGTCCAAACACCTCTGGACCTTCAGCTAACATATATTCGACACTTATCACACACCAGACCACGCACTATACTAGAGTTTTGAGAGCTTTCCCGGCTGGGAATCAGATGGGGTGATGCAAATCACAGGTGAGAAATGCAATATGGACACTGGGGACCATAGACACCAGTCCCTCAGCATCTTAGCGCTGTGATAACTCATTCAACCCTCTCTCAATGCCTCCACCCAGCCCCCTTCCAGAAAGCCCCTTCTGACCCCTCCTTCCCGAGCAGGGTCTGTCTCAGCTCTGTCTCCCTCTTCAGGGCCTTCCGTGCTCAGCTAACTGGGTCCTGAATCCCAGCTATTTAGATTATGGGCATGAATCAAGAGATTAGAAACGACACCTTTACTTCTAGGAATTACTTTGAAAAAATTACTAGAGGTGCAAAGATGTATGTAAAGTGTATATATGGATGTTACACACAGAGTTATCTGTGGTAACAAAAATTGGTAATTCTTAAAGGGCAACCATAGCAGAATGTTTAAATAAGTCTTGGTGGAGACAATGATAGACTGTGACACAGCCATTAGAAATCTTACTTTTTGAAATATTTTCAAATATTTGATAATTTGAAATGCTCCCACTGTAATTAATAGAAAAAAGTAGTACATGTAACTTGTACTCAGTATAATCCTAAGTTTAAAGGTATTTTTCTTAGGATATATGAATAAGTATATATATAGAAAATGCTAGAAAAATCAGGCAACATGTTAGCTAACTATTATTTCCTCTGGGAGATGGGAATATAGATAAATACTGTTTTCTTAATTATTCTTTCCAACATTGTTCAATACTTCTAAAATGAACATGACTTTGAACTTAACAGTACTATTATTTTTGAGAAATGGAAGATCACGTGGTTCCAGATAGAGCTTACAGGAGAAGGGCCCCTGCCCGAGGGCAAGAAGTGAGGCTGCCCTGATGGAGCCTGACCCAGATGGGCGGTCAGGCAGAGAGGGTGGAGCTGAGAGCTCCTGGGGACATTGGGCTGATGGCAGAGATGGCATAGGAAGGAGGAGACTGTGGTTTGCGATTGAACTTCTGGGTTCTTTGGGTAGATATTGCACCACCCTGAGAGATGCTCTGAGAGATGGGCAAGATGAGACAAGCAGGTTGGAGGAGGTGGGAGCGCTGGTGAGGAGCCTGTTTGGGGCATCCACAGGGTGGCAAGACGGCCCCAGTCCTGAGCACCTGGAGAATGAGTGCTGACAATCCTCCAATATTTGATTCTGACCTGTGCTCCTGAGAAAATGTTCCAAGAGACAAATCATAGTCTACTGGGAGAATCTGCAACGGCTGCGGTGTTATTTGAGGCTGATCCTTAGTCCCTTGTTTCTTGTGAAGGAGAGAGAATGGCACGGGACGGCAAACAGAAAGGGACCTGCAGACACTCACACGACCATAAACCCCGACTTCACGCCGCCACAAGGGTCCAGGCCTCACCCTGACAGCAATCCCTTTCCTTAACCTTCGCTGCTGGCTCAGTGGTACAGAACCCGCCTGCCAATGCAGGAGACACAGATTCCATCCCTGGGTCGGGAGGGCCCCTGAGAAGGGAATGGCAACTCAGTCCAGTATTTCTGTGTAGGAAATCCCATGGACGGATTTACCTAGTGGGCTACAGTCCATGGGTCCCTTAAGAGTCGGACACAACTTACAAATAAACTGTAACAACAACCTTTCATGAGTGCAGGTTCCCACAGCACTCGTGTGAGGAGACACCCCATTCCATAGCCCAGGACGCCCACCTGAAGGACACAGGAGTCACAGCCCCTGAGCCTCAGGTCCAAGGGGCAGGGCTGCAGGGAGACCCGGTCTTCAGATTCCTGTCCAGGGTCTCTCCTGTGCCCACCTCACCCAGCCGGGCCCTCCTGGGGCAGCACAGGAAACCTAGGCTCTCTGAAGACCCATCATGCCAAGTCTGCAAACTTGTGTCTTTGCAGAGTCTGAACTTTAAATTGGGCAGGGATTGCAAGGTCCCTGAGGGCAGGGACAGGAGAAATGTCTCCATGGCAGGGGACCAGGAGGCTGGGCCTCGGGGGCTCGGGGCCTCGATCCTGGCCCACCCCAGCACAGCGTCTCTGCTGGGAATGCACTCAGCACTCCTCACTCTGCTCTCCCCAGCCTTGGGTCACCACACCTGTCATCTGCTCAGTCACCTGCTGACACCCAGGTCACTGGGCCAACAGGTAGGTAGGAGGCAAGGAGAATCATCTGCAATGTTGACTCGTCTCATGAAATCTTTTTTAAACATACAGAAACCAGAGTATCTGCTTGGAGAAGGGAACATAATGATATTAATAATATCGGTTACCACTTACTGAATATTCACCCCCTGCCAAGCTCTGTGCTAAGACCTCTCACTGGATCCTTAAAATCATCCCATGAGGAAATGCTACTCATTTCTACAGGTAAGGAGGCTGAGGCTGAGAAAGCCGTTAGCAAGTGGCAGGTCTCAGACCTGGGCTTGGTGGTCTGACTCCAAAGCCCACCCTCACCGGCTCTGCCATCACAGTGAGGAGAAGTGATGGGGGAACGCAGATGCGGGCACTTCTGGGACATCATAACAGGAGCTGCTTCTTCTTGTGCCCCTTACCTTCCTTTAAAATCATTTCTGAAGCTTAAAATGAGTATTAAATTGTTCAAACTAGATTTACCAACCAATGAAACTGACCCGATATTTACCTGGGTCCAAAGTTCCTAGAAAGATGAGGGAATGTTTTGGAGATGGTCCAGAGTACCAGAGATCACATAATGAATGGCTCCATTTCACACAAGGAGAAACTCAACCAAGGTCATTCAGGAGAAAGGGAACAAGAGCAAGAATCAAACCTGGATCCTCATTCCCAGGTCGGGAGCCCTTCCATCGCATCACCCTGCCTCTCAGGAGGAGTAACACTGGGGAGAGAATTAGTGATTCTCAGAGACACGCAGGCTCCTATCACTCTGTAAACCTGATTATCCAGGCTATGATGGAGCGTGAGACCTGGCAGACAGATGCGAGAGTCGTGTCCTGAGTCTAGTGCAAACTCCATCGTACCCACCGCCCTGCAGTGCGTCTGGTCTGCCTCTGGGTGTGTGGTAGGATTACACAGGGCAGTGGGCTGTGGACAGAGGGGACGCCTCTCGCTTCTGGGTTGGTGCAGTGACCTGCTGGTGTGAGGTGTTCTGCTGTGTTCTTCCCCAGCTGTGAGAACTGGCGATGCCCCAGAGGGTGGAGCCAGCATCTCTGAGGGTGACAACCTGGAACAGAGCCCATGAAAACCTGCCATGCATATGAAGGGTGAGAGCTAAACCTCTGTCCTGGTAAGACACTAAAATCATGAGTTTGTGTGTTACTGTAGGAAAACTGTGCTCATCTTTTTTTGCTCCACTGTAAAATCTTTTTTTATTTTCAAACCT
>NC_057399.1:13338491-13349679 GCF_019320065.1 Cervus canadensis
TGAACAGCGCCCTACCCTGAGAGACACCCTGAGAGACTGGGAAGATCCGAGAAGGAGGCTGGGGGTGTGGGAGTGCTGTCAAGGAGCTTGTCTGGATGTTGGTGGGCATCCATGGGGTGCCACACGGGCCCGGTCCTGAGCAGATGGAAAATGAGCAGTGACACATGCCAATATTTCTCTGGACCTGTGTTTTGACAAAAAAAAACGTTCCAAGAGAGAAATCACAGCAAATGGGGAGTTCACAGTTGCTACAGTGTTACGTAAGGCTGCTCTTTAAGCCCTGGGCTGGGTCAAGGTGTCATTG
Organism: Cervus canadensis; assembly: GCF_019320065.1. Lineage (NCBI taxonomy): Eukaryota > Metazoa > Chordata > Mammalia > Artiodactyla > Cervidae > Cervus > Cervus canadensis. The sequence goes on from NC_057399.1 coordinate 13,338,796, forward strand.
TTTCATGTGAAGGAGAGAGAACGGCAGGGGAAGGGAGAAAGGCCAGGGGACCTGCAGAAACTCACCCACCCCCTCATCCCTGACTTCGCCTCCCCAGCAATTGTCCAGTGCGTCACCCTCTACAGCGATTCACTTTCCTTAACCGTTCATGAGGGCAGGTCCCCACAGCTCTCTTGCCAGGAGACACCCAGGACACCCAGGCCGAGGCCACGGAGTCACAACCCTCGAGCCTCAGGTCCAGGGGGCAGGGCCGCAGGGAGACCTGGTCTTCAGATTCCTGTCCGGTGTCTCTCCTGTGCCCACCTCACCCAGCCGGGCCCTCCTGGGGCAGCACAGGGAACCGGGGGTCTCTGAAGCCCCATGGTGCCAAGACTACAGACTTGTGTCATTGCAGAGTCTGAACCTTAAATTGGACAGGGACTGCGAGGTCCCTGAAGGCAGGGAGCAGGAGAGATGTCTCCGTGGCAGGGGACCAGGAGGCTGGGCCTCGGGGGCTCGGGGCCTCGATCCTGGCCCACCCCAGCACAGCGTCTCTGCTGGGAATGCACTCAGCACTCCTCACTCTGCTCTCCCCAGCCTTGGGTCACCACACCTGTCATCTGCTCAGTCACCTGCTGACACCCAGGTCACTGGGCCAACAGGTAGGAGGCAAGGAGAATCCATCTGGCATGTTGACTCGTCTCATGAAATCTTTTTTAAACATACAGAAACCAGAAAATCTGCTTGGAGAAGGGAACATAATGATATTAATAATATCGGTTGCCACTTACTGAATACTCACCCTGTGCCAAGCTCTGTGCTAGGACCTTTCACTGGATCCTCAAAATCATCCCATAAGGAAATGCTACTCTTATCTCTACAGGTAAGGAGGCTGAGGCTGAGAAAGCCATGAGCAAGTGGCAGGTCTCAGACCTGGGCTTGGTGGTCTGACTCCAAAGCCCACCCTCACTGGCTCTGCCATCACAGTGAGGAGGAGTGATGGGGGAATGCAGATGCGGGCACTTCTGGGACATCGTAACCGGAGCTGCTTCTTCTTGTGCCCCTCACCTTCCTTTAAAATCATTTCTGAAACTTAAAATGAATATTAAATTGTTCAAACTAAATTTACCAGCCAATGAAACTGACAGGATATTTACCTGGGCCGGAAGTTGCTAGAAAGATAACGGAATGTTTTGGACATAGTCCAGAGTACCAGAGATTACACATTGAATGGCTCCATTTCATACAAGGAGAAACTCAACCAAGGTCATTCAGGAGAAAGGGAACAAGGGCAAGATTCAAACCTGGATCCTCACTCTCAGCCCAGGGCTCCTCCATGGCATCACCCTTCCTCTCAGGAGGAGTAAAACTGGGGAGAGAATTAGACAGTGTTTCTCAGAGACACACAATCTTCTATCACTCTGTAAACCTGACTTTCCAGGACATGACGGAATATGAGACCTGTCAGACAGATGCTAGAGTGATTTCCTGAGTCTACTGCAAGACACCATTGTACCAAAATGCTCCTCAGCATGTCTGGTCCTCCTCCTCTGGGCAAACGGGAGGATTACACAGGGCAGCAGGCTGTGGACAGATGGGACACATCTCACTTCTGGGTCAGTACAGTGACCTGTCAGTGTAAGAAGTTCTGCTGGGTTCTTCCCAGCTGTAAGAACTGGTGATGTCCCAGAGGGTGGAGCCAGGGTCTCTGAGGATGACAACCTGGAACAGAGCCCCCTGCAATCTACACAAAGGGTGAGAACTAAACCTCTGTCCTGGCAAGCCGCTAAAATGATGAGGCTGTGTGTTACTGCAGCAAGAGTCTGCTCATCTCTTTTTTTTTCACTGTAAGATCTTTCTTATTTTCAAACTTTAAGCTTTTGATTTTGTCTTGGGGTATAGCTGATTAACATTGAGGTTAATCATTAATATTGAGGTACTTTCAGGTGATCAGGGAAGGGACTCCGTCATACAGATGCATGGGCCCGTTCTCCTCCTACCCCTCGCCACTATCCAGGCTGGCACATAACAGTGGATAGAGCTCCATGTGTTCTGCAATATGTCTTGCTGGTTATCCATTTTGAAAATAGACAAAACTCAGCTCATCTTAATCGATGGACCAAGAGAACCACAGCTGCTGTCTGTGGGGCCAGCCTGAGGCCATGTTGCAGTCCAAGCTGTTAGTAACCTGGCATCATTGTATTTTGTAGACACAGCCTTATTTCTCTGAGGTCACAAGCCTACAGCATCATGGGCTATTCCTGATTTCCATGAAAATGTTCTGATCAGATTTGCTTCAATTGCAAGGAAACCCACCTGTCTCCTCATTCAGCTCTTGAGAGAGAGCAGTTGTTCTTGCATGGAGAAAATGGAACCCCCAAATCTCTCGTCCCTGTATCTCATCCTGTGTGTGCACACGGGGGAAAGGGGAAGGAGGGTGATTTCAAGGTAGGAAATCTGGGATGAGGATTTTAGCAGAAGGAAAGCACTGGATCTCAAATGGCAGCTCCTGTGTGGGGTGCTGGAGGGGCTGGGGGTAAATCGCACACAGCCTGTGATTTCTGCAGCTCACAGTGAGATGTCTCACAAACACAGCAGATTGATCGAGCTCACAGCTGTGAGCATCGTGTGTCAGGACGGTCAGTGCTGTGGGGGCGTCTGAGAAGGTGACCCCGCAACGGAGGTGGGTGTGAGCAGAGCCTTGGAAGATGTGTGGGAGACAAAGGGGCTCCGGCCTGAGGAAAGCAGGAGAAGAGGGAGGGAACAGGAGCTGTGGGGTTTGTCCACCAGCGGGGACTGGTCTCCTGAGGCTGGAGCAGGCCCGCACAAAGGGATGTGCAGGAAGTGAGGGCAGGCACAGGCCAGAGGCTGATGACAAAGCCCTCCCATGTCCATGCCGTTCCCACCTGGTCTCTCTGATGGAGACAAGGGTGGGGAAGAGAAAGGCAGAGTCAGGCGGTATCCCGTCTTTTACCTGCCTGAAAACTCCCCCCACACCTGTATCCGGGGTCACTACTGGAGGCTGACAGTTCTTTATGTAGCAACACACCAAGAAAGACCAAGTTCTGAGAATTGAATCTTAAGTTGAAACATGAAACATGAAGTCGCTCAGTCCGGTCCGACTCTTTGTGACTCCATGGACAGAGGCCTACCAGGCGTCTGAATCCATGGGACTTTCCAGGCAAGAGTACTGGAGTGGGCTGCCATTTCAAGCGGCAGGATTGATCTAGCCACATGAAGTCATGACCTAGACTCGGGTTTTTTTGTTTTGTTTTGTTTTATTATGCAGCATTTTATTTTATTTTTTTTAATTACCTTCATGGAATGCATTTTAACATCAAAATTCCCAGTAAGAAATCAACAATTTATCACTTATAATTTTATATTTGTGGACAGATTATTTTCGGACAAGTAAAATAAACATATTTGAGGATTAAGTCTTGGTTTAGAATCTGTAACAATTTGAAACATCTATGAAGGGACCTCTTCCCTAAATGGAACTTCTCTACATTCAGAAACTCTCCAGGCTCTTCTTCCTAGGATTTAGAAATCAGTAATGTGAAATATCAGCATTTCTAATTTTCAAATTTCCCCAAGACATGTAACCCTCAGTAACTGGTATCAGATGAACAGAGGGGAAGGTTTACAAAAACTAAACACTGCCTAATTTTCTGCAGTCTTTACTTACGAATTAAGTCTTTCCCTTTCTCCATCATCCTAGGACAAATATAGATGTTTGATCAGATATTGAGAAAGCTGAATTCCCTTTAAGAGTTTGATAAATTAAAAGGCAAAAAGCTCATATATAATGTTCAGTTATACTGAGACTTGTGAAAAGCTGAGACACTCCATTAGCTCCCCAGAATACAGAATTCAGTCTTATAATTTCTTAAGATCCAACTTCCCTCAATCTTTGTTCAACGATTAAATGCTAAAAACAATCAGGTGATTACGAGAAGAGGTTTGTCTCACCAATGTTTTTCCTTCTTATTGTGAGTTGAAATGGCAAGGAGGTGTGATCAGAGGCAAGGAGGTGTACAATCAATTCTCAAGGTACTAAGTCTAAAAGGTCAGAGTTTCCACAGCATAGCCACAACTTTGCAGATGCCCACGTCATGACAGTTTACATAACAGAGTCCAGCAAAGGTGAAAGCCGAGAGCACCAATAGGGCTGTCTTGGCAGCCTTCTGCACTGCATCCCCGTGAACATGGTCAGTAACAAGTTGTCCAGTGCCCCAGGGACTGTGAAGAGTGAGGGTTGCAGCCAGAGAGTAGTCCATCACAGAACAAGGATTCAAATAAGCAGCTGGAAGTAGGCCCAGGAGCAAAACACTGACAACCCTCTCACCAGTCCAGTGGAGAGATGCAGCCATGGAACCAGCATGGTGGCTGGCAGACAGGTGAATATGCTGTGTTCCACACCATCCTTGGGCGGGTCGGTCCTGGAGAAATGTTGAGACAGGAGCTGGTCCACCCACTGGGGTTCGGGGGAATAGAGCTCGCCCTTCTCTGGAGCCGCAAAGGACACTCAGCCTCCAGAGAGTCGCCATGTCGCTCCTGAAGGTTCAAGGTCAACCAGCAACCCTAGGCTCCCTATTAACCTCTGCTTCCGAGACCTCAGGTTTATTTTGTCTTTACATCCTAGACTCAAGGAGATTCTAGAGGTTTCTAAAGCCCGCAGAGAGGAAGGGATAGGACCAAGGTCACCAAGGGACAAGGGGAAGACTATAAACCTTGCAAGGGCAGAAGGCCCTATTTGCCTCGGCTGTGTTCCCAGCACCTAGCACATAGGAGGTGCTCAACAATAATTTGCTGGATGTGTGGATGAATGAGCCATCATACTCAGGCAATTCTTCACCTTTTTTGCCAAACTTTGGCAAGAGAATTCCTGCCTTTAATGTTTACATGGGTAAGATTTATGGTCACTGATTAACCCAGATTAAAAAACTACCCCTGTGTGTTTCACAAACTCCCTTAACAATCATCCTGATTTAGGCTGCAGGCGAGAAAATCAGCATGCCTCTGGGGAGAGAGAGGATCATGGCAGATGCTGGAGCTCTTGTCCGGGGGGCAGGGAGCACAGGTTCATCAGGTGTTGATAGCTGAAGGTGCAGTCTCTGATCTGGAGCCTTGCTGCTGGACGGATCAGCAGCCTTTTACTCTGTGAGTCTGATCTGCACTACACAGAATCCCCTTTTTCCAGAAGGAAATTGAGTCTCAAAGGCCTAGTGACTTGGTCAACATCACACAGTTAGGCTGGTGATGAAGCTACTGTGCTATGATTTTTTTAAATTATTTTTTTTTATTGAAGGATAATCGCCTTACAGAATTTTGTTGTTTTCTGTCAATCCTCAACATGAATCAGCCATAGGTATAGATATATCTCCTCCGTTTTGAACCTCCCTCCCATCTCCCTCCCCATCCCACCCCTCTAGGTTGATACAGAGCTCCTGTTTGAGTTTCCTGAGCCATAGAGTGAATTCTTCTTGGCCATCTATTTCACATATTGTATGTAAGTCTCCATGTTACTCCTTCCATCCATCTCACCCTCTCCTCCCCTCTCCCCATGTCCATAAGTCTGTTCTCTATGTCTGTTTCTCCATTGCTGACCTGGAAATAAATTCTTCAGTACCATTTTTCTAGATGCTGTATATATGTGCTGGAATACAATATTTATCTTTTTCTTTCTGACTTACTTCACTCTGTATAATAGGTTTAAGGTTCACCCACCTCATTAGGACTGACTCAAATGCATTCCTTTTTATGGCTGAGTAATATGTTCATTGGAAGGACTGATGCTGAAGCTGAAAATCCAGTACTTTGGGCACCTGATGCAAACAGCTGACTCATTTGAAAAGACCCTGACACTGGGAAAGATGGAGGGCAGGAGGAGAAGGGGACGACAGAGGATGAGATGGTTGGATCACATCATCGACTCAATGTACATGAGTTTGGATAAAACTCCAGGAGTTGGTGATGGACAGGAAGGCCTGACGTGCTGCAGTTCTTGGGGTTGCAAAGAGTCGGACATGACTGAGCAACTGAACTGAACTGAACTGAATATTCCTTTGTGTATATGTACCACAACTTCTTTACCCATTCATCTGTTAATGGACATCTAGTTTGCTTCCATGTTCTAGCTAATGTAAATAGTGCTGCAATGATCAATGGGATACATGTCTATTTTTCAATTTTGATTTCCTCAGGGCTTATGTCTAGGAATGGGATTGCTGGGTCATTTGGTGATATTATCCCTAGTTTTTTAAGGAATCTTCTTACCATCCTCCGTAGTGGCTGTATCCATTTACATTCCCACCAACAGTGCAAGAGCGTTCCCTTTTCTCCACACCCTCTCCAGATTTATTGTTTGTAGACTTTTTGATGATGGCCATGCTGACTGGTATGGGGTGATACCTCATTGTAGTTTTGATTTGCATTTCTCTAATAATGAGCAATGTTGAGCATCTTTTCATGTGTTTGTTAGCCATCTGTATGTCTTCTTTGGAGAAATGTCTGTTTAGCGTTTTTCCCACTTTTTATTGGGTTGTTTGTTTTTCTGGTATTGAGTTGTATGAGTGGCTTGTATATTTAGGAAATTAATCCTTTGTTGTTTCACTTGCTATTCTTTTCTCCCATTCTGAGGGTTGTCTTTTCACCTTGCTTATAGTTTCCTTTGCTGTGCAAAAGCTTTTAAGTCTCATCAGGTCTACTTGCTTACTTTTGTTCTTATTTCTGTTACTCTAGGATGTGGGTCATAGAGGATCCTGCTTTGATTTATGTCATCGATTCTTCTGCCTATGTTTTCCTCTAAGAGTTTTATAGTTTCTGGTCTTCTATTTAGATCTTTAATCCATTTTGAGTTAATCTTTGTGTATGGTGTTAGGAAGTGTTCTAATTTCATTCTTTTACATGTAGCTATCCAGTTTTCCCAGCACCATTTTTTGAAGAGGCTGTCTTTGCTCCATTGTATATTTTTGCCTCCTGTGTCAAAAATAAGGAACCCATAGGTGCATGGGTTCATTTCTGGGCTTTCTATCTTGTTCCATTGGTCTATATTTCTGTTTTTGTGCCAGTAGTATACTGTCTTGATGACTGTAGCTTTGCAGTATCATCTGCAGTCAGGAAGGTTGATTCCTCCAGCTCCATTTTCTTTCTCAAGACTGCTTTGCTTCTCTGGGGTCTTTTGTGTTTCATATGAATTCTGAAATTTTTGTTCTAGTTCTATGAAAAATGTCATTGGAAATTTGGTAGGGATCGCACTGAATATGTAGATTGCATTTGGTAGTATTGTCCTTTTTACAATATTGATTCTTCCTATCCAGGAACATGGAATATCTCTCCATCTGCTTGTGTCATCTTTGAGTTCTTTCATCAGTGCCTTATCATTTTCTGTGTATGGTTCTTTTCTGTCCTTAGGTAAGTTTATTCCTAAATATTTAATTCTTTTTATTACAATGGTGAATGGGATTGATTCCTTAATTTCCCTTTCTGATTTTTTAATTGTTAGTATATAGAAATGCAAGTGATTTCTGTTAATGATTTTATATCCTGAAACAGTGCTAAATTCTAAATTACTAGAGCTGGTAGGCTCTAGTAATTTTCTGATACTACCTTTAGGGTTTTCTATGTCAACAATGGGTTTTTGAATCGCGTGTTGACTCTCTGTGGTGGGACGGCCATTGGCAGCACGTGCTATATGAAACGCAGGAGGGAGGCAGACAGAGAGGGTCTGCTCTGCGCTGTGGTGAGGAGATGGGTGTGCAGCCCAGGGACAGGGGGGATGGCCAAGGGCTGTGGGAGGAGAGGGGAGCAGGTGGGAGAGGAAGAGAGATGAACTGGGTTCTGAAGAGAAGGAAGCAAGGAAGGACATGCCTTCAAAAGGGAACTTCTTGGGCAAAGATGTAGCTCTAGGAAAGGGCATGGTTTATTCAGAAAAGCCTGGGCCCACGGGCCTATAGGAATGATAAATACAATTAGCAGGAGAATTCAGGGATATATCCAGCCCTGAGGGACAGACCAGGCTCTGATGTTTTCACAGGATACTGGCCTCAAGTCATCTAGGTGTGAGGGGATGGAGGGAAGTATAAATACATCTTGTGATAGGTTAAAATTCACCATCAGTTCCCATTCCTCCCTTAGAACAGGGATCACATGGGCTACAAGACAGCTTTCCATCTAACACTTGATACTTGTCTCCCTCCTGACATTGGCATTTCCCAAGGCACTGAGACCAGCTCAGAAGAGACATGGAGGATCCTGGGCAAAGACTGTGGCCGTTTCCCATCATCCATTTATAGAACTGGTCAGTGACCCAGGACACCTCTGCCAGTTTAGAACCTGCCTTTCCCTCTTGTGAAATATTATTGTCAATATCATTTATCCTAAAAACGGATCCCAAGAGGAGACTCACTTGGCCTTTAGGACCAGGGTTAAATGTTGTGACCAATGGCTCTACTGGGGTACATATATTCGTATATACTCTTGTAAAAATCAATGCATAGTCTCTGATCTTAAGGAGAGACACCTGAATAAGGCTTGTACGTCTTATGCAGTAGAAATGTTCAACCTTTATGCCCAAAGGAATGAGGTGACCATCACTCATCAGCCACCTGCCCTCCCAAGCTCATCCCACTTAATTTGAGAAAGAGGAGCAACCTTTGTTACAAATGTGGCATCTTTTTGTCCACGTAGTTTTCTTTCTGCTATCACCAAGGACCTAAACACCCTGCACAGGGAAGGCACTCAACAAATCCTCAGTGAGTGATGCATCTGAAATCATATTGGTGTCATTAGCCACGAGGAGTCATAACCTAGGAAACGTGCTTCCTCTTAACAGCCAAGAAAACTGCAGGTTCAAAAAGAGCTCAACATACATGAATTGTTTCTCTTGTCTCCCCTAGGTCAGCTTGGGGACAAGAGAGAAGAGCTTAGGAGATTAGAATGGGCCACATTTCCTGTAAATTACACCAGAACTACAGAACTGAGGGGACTGGCTTGCAGAGCCGAAGTCCCCTCTCTCTTTGTACCCACGGTGAAACGGAGCTCCAGACACAGGGTGGACCCACCCCAGGTCACAATCCACGCTGCTTGGCTCCCAGGCCCACTGGTGCTTTACCCAACACGTTCATGGTACAGATGGGAAGGGAGGGAGAATGAGATGGATGCAGACTGAGATGAATGGCACAAACCAGACGGTCATGACGGAGTTTCTCCTGCTGGGGCTCCATGACCACCACAACCTAGAGAAGGTCCTGTTTGTGCCTTGCCTGGGCATCTACTTCATGAACGTGCTGGGGAATGCCCTCCTCATTGGGCTGAACATGCTGGACCCCCGCCTGCACACCCCCATGTACTTCTTCCTCAGCAACCTCGCCCTCATGGACATCTCTGGCACATCCTCCTTCGTGCCTCTCATGCTGGTCCACTTCCTGGAAACCCAGAGCACCATCTCCTTCCCTGGTTGTGCCCTGCAGATGTACCTGACCCTGGCCCTGGGCTCCACGGAGTGCATGCTCCTGGCCATGATGGCGTGTGACCGGTACGTGGCCATCTGCCAGCCGCTTCGCTACTCAGAGCTCATTAACCAGCAAACCTGCATGTGGGTGGCAGTGCTGAGCTGGGGGACAGCCTTTGCCAACTCCCTTCTCCAATCCATTCTCACCTGGAGCCTCCCCTTCTGTGGCCACAATATCATCAACCACTTCTTCTGTGAGATCTTGGCGGTGCTGAAACTAGCCTGTGGGGACATCGCTCTCAATGCACTGCTATTAATGGTGGCTTCCGCTGTCGTGACGCTGTCCCCTCTGCTGCTCATCTTCCTGTCCTACGTGTTCATCCTCACTGCCATCCTAAGGGTGCTGCCGGCCAGCACAAAGCCTTCTCTACCTGCTCTGCCCACCTCACAGTGGTGGTGATTTTCTATGGGACTGTCTCCTTCATGTACTTCAAGCCCAAAGGCAAGTACCTCAACCTGGATAAGCTTCTTGCATTGTTCTATGGGGTCGTGACCCCCTCGCTGAACCCCATCATCTACAGCCTGAGGAACGCAGAGGTGAAAGCTGCCACCATAGCTCTGCTGAGGGGAGACCTCCGCTCCAGGAAGATGTCCCGCTTTCCTTTGGGTCTCTAAGTCTGTCAGGCAGGTGTGTGGGTGCTGGATCGCTTTAGTCCTGTCCAAGTCTTTGGGAATCTGTGGACTCTAGCCCTCCAGGCTTCTTTGTCCATGGTATTCTTCAGGCAAGAATACTCAAGTAGGTTTCCATGTCCTCTTCCAGGGGATCTTCCTGACCCAGGTATCGAACCAGGACTTCTTTTGTCTCCTGTATTGGCAGGGGGATTCTTTACCACTAGCGCAGCCTGGGGAGCAAGCTATACTGTGGCGTGACTTGAAAATTGACTTCCCTGGTGGCTCAGATGGTAAAAGCTTCTGCCCACAATGCAGGAGACCTCTGTTTGATCCCTGGGTTGGGAAGATCCCCTGGCGAAGAAGATGGGAACCCACTCCAGTATTCTTGCCTGGAAAATTCCTTGGACAGAGAAGCCTGGTAGCCTACAGTCCATGGGGTTGCAAAGAGTCAGACACAACTGAGCGACTTCACTTTCACTACAAACACAGACGTTCTTTTTCTTGCTCACTCTCCAGGTCTATCGGAGACTGCATGGGGAATCTACTTCATCTTTTTCATCCTGTGGGCATCAAGATGAGAAAGCATCTACCATATGGCACACTGCTGGTCAAATGGCAAAAGAAGAAGAGAAGATCACAAAGCCAGTGTGGATTCTTGCAGCTGCCACTCAGAAATGACCTCTTACTACCACTTCCACTTCATTGTCCAATATGAGGTAAAGGCTGGAGCTGACAGCAAGGGTTGGGCATGCCCACCAACCCCACATCTGGAAGGAGGG